>NC_142939.1:7512343-7637343 GCF_046866305.1 Octopus bimaculoides | reverse complement strand
CATGAAAAAAAATGTTATTTAAATAGGCGGAGGCTTGGCTGTGTGGTAAGAAGCCTGCTTCCCAACTACATGGTTCTGGGTTCAGTTCCACTGCATGGCACCTTGGGCAAGTGTCTTCTACTATAACCTCGAGCTGATCAAAATCTTGTGAGTGGATTGGTAGACGGGAAACTAGATGAAGTGTGTGTGTGTGTGTCTTTGTTTGTGTCTCTTCACCACCGCTTGACTATCGGTGTTGGTATGGGTCAATACATTCTACTAAAAATTCTTCAAGGTGGTGCCCCAGAATGGCCGCAGTCAAATAACTAAAACAAGTTAAAGATAAATGTTTAATCTTTTAATTTTTTCTGTTTTGAAATATTATTAATTTTCTAAAGTGGGTTGCAATTTTGGAATCGCTGCTTTGATGCACCCCAAATATGAATAAAATGCATGAGAAGACTAAGACCACTGTCCTATGTATAGATAAAATAATGAGTGTATTTTTAGATTGCTGTAACGCTGTAGATTAAATAGTCCGCAATTCAGTTAATACCGAAGTGCTATTTTATAAGGCAAATATAATAAATGTTAGTGTGAAAGCATAAATAGAATAAAAATAATTAAGTGGCGTTCCCAATCTTGAGAGATTACTATCAGTCTGCTTGTGTAGATTTTGAATGAATGAAGTTTATTCCGCTGTGGTTGATGACGTCAGCCAGCATGGACGTCGTTATTCTGTTATGAATCGTAACATTGATTAGAAGAAAATTAAGCAGTTATTTTTAAACCATCTATATTTATCGTAGCGTGCGTCTGCGGTTACGGCTTCTTCCTATAATGTTAACTACTTTTAGATATCAACAGTAAGTTCTTGCTCAACTGCAAAACCTCTCTGCCACTTTAATACCTTTTTCACTCTCTTTTCTTTTATTCTATGGTGTCACTTTTCCTCCATTTCTCCATCTATCTTTACTCTAAGAAATCGGGGTATGGTCGAATGATGATGTATTTATTAGTCATACATCTAAAATCCATACTTGCACTTCAATTTAACTATGGAGCAGTTGGGAACAGAGCGGAGCTTCTGTTATACCCAGCAGAGCAATTAAGGCAAGATAAGGAAAGCTGTGTCATCGAAGAATCACAAAATTCTTGTTTTACTTATCAGGTAATAGAGGATGCACGAACAAGCTAAATAAGAGTATGGATTAGAACAGCTTAGAACACAAAGAGTACATTAGTTATACGGTATCATAGAAACTTTCAACCAACACATCACCGTCTAATCTATTTGGTTTAGAAGACAGTAAGCACTGAGTTTAACGGACGATAAATTTCGTGCATATAAAACATAGATCGAGGTAAAATTGAGCGAGGTTGTTATTCAGTCGACGTAATATTGGATCAAAATTTTGGCACAACGCCAGCAATTTCGGTGGAGAGTGTAAGTCGATTACATCGACCCCAGTGCTCCACTGGTACTTATTTTATCACACTCCGAAAGGATGAAGGGCAAAGTCGACCTTGGCGGAATTTGAACTTAGAACGTAAAGACAGACGAAATGCCGGTATGCATTTTTGACCGGTATGCTAACGACTTTGTTAGCTTAGCTCTTTCTTCATTGGTTTCAAATTTTGGCACAAGGTCAGCAAGGTCGGAAGAGGGGTAAGTCGGTTACATCCACCCTGTATTCAACTGGTACTTATTTTATAGACCCTGAAAGGATGAAAGGCGAAGTCGACCTCGGCGGAATTTGAACTCAGAACGAGTGGATGAACGAAATGCACCTAAGCATTTGCCCAGTGTGCCAACGATCCTAGCAGCTCGCCACTTTATTCAGTCAGCAGAACATTAAGTGGTTAAGAGGCTCGGTTTGCAATCACAGGGTTTCGATTTCAGTTCCACACTGTGGAACCTTGGGTCCTTCTACTATTGCACCGGACCAACCAATATCTTATGAGTGAATTTGGTAGACGGAAACTATCTGGAAGCCCGTCGTATATGCACGCGCACCTGTGTGTGTGTGTGCGTGTCCCTCTTTGTGTTTGTATTTCCCTCTCCCCCTCCCCACTGCTTATTAACCGGTGCTTGTTTGTTTACGTTACCCTAACTTAACAGCTCAGAAAAAGAGATAACATGATTTAATGAATTTGAAGTCAAATCAAAACACACTTCTGAGACATGAACTTGCGCATGCGTGAAAATTAACTGGCCGACATGAATAAATTTATGAGAAGTTATAGTTGTTTTACTCCATGTTTTCCTTGCTTATAACAAAAGCTTTCTACAAACTATCACCAGTTTGTCTTGTTTAGGAAGACGTAGTACCACATTATCCATCTCGTCTTTAATTATAGGATGAGTTTGATTTGAAACGGATTTAGCTGCTATTTCTACAAGTCCACGTAGAGGTCTTCCCTCATTATCTCGTCTCATGAGAAGCTGATACTATCGTTAGTGACACGTAGAAGTATATATACTAGTATATATACTAGTAATAATACTAAAGCATCAACAGGAAAACTTTGATTTGCATCCAACTGGGTTCTCACTTTCATTATCACGTTATGTACTTGTTATATCTGCACCATTTCACTTTGTTTAAACACAGATATACTATACTTTTACAATTTATCACACCCTAAAGAGTGAGGTGGCGGGGGTGAGGTCATATCTGTGTAACCAAAAGACACCATTACTTTGCACTGTGTAAACCCGAAATCTGTCTTGGTATTGCTTTTATCGTTTGTCTAATTATATTTTATTTTTCGTATTAAACATGATAGTCTAAGTAATCTCAACGCTATGTTTATTTTTCGAAATCTTTAATGTAAAGTACGAATGTCTGTTGAAAATAAATTCAATGTAAATATTTATAAACTTACAAGTTCACCGACTGAAACGAATTGTACAAGAGCTACATTTCGTCTTCCATGTTATTTCAATACATAATCGCTAATGTGCTGACGAGTCATGATATGTTAGTACATATTGCTTACATACCTACATACATACAAACATACATAAATGTATGTATGTATGTATGTATGTGAAGGCGCATAGTGGAAGCGCAATGGCCCAGTGTATACAATATGTGAGGACGCATGGCCTAGTAGTGAGGGTGCTGCTCTCACGATCGCGAGATCGTGGTTTCAATTCCCAGACCGAGTGGTACATTGTATTCTTGAGCAAAACACTTCATTTCAGGTTGCTCAGCAATCACTTCGACACTTGACATGTGACACACCATGCTCTTGTTCAGGCGGTGCCGATTTGATGGAGAGAGTGAGTTAATGCACGGCACATACATTTGATCTCTATAAACAAATCATTTGTGGAGGTCGTTCAGCAATGGCTGAACACTCGTTCGTCGTTTTCGATGAGTCCATCGCTAAACAATGAATCCTTCTTTTCGATCAAGGAAGTCATAATTTGGAGAAGATCTGGTTGCTATTTTTAGCAAGTCGAACGACCGATGGTAATGGTTTTGGAAGTGATAACTACAGATTTTATCAGAAAATATTTTTATTGGCTAAACTGGCAACATGACCATCCCCAAATACAACAATATTTATCTGTATTTATCTGCATTCAGCTAGTTACATGAGTGTGTGTGTGCGCGCGTGTGTATGTGTGTGTGTATATATGTTTGTGTGCGGTGTGTGTGTGTGTGTGTGTGTGTGTGTGTGTGGGTGTGTGGGTGTGTATACGTCTACCTTATTTCTTTCTTTCGCTCTCTCGTTTCCTCTCTATTTCTATCAATAATAGGTTTAGCAGTAAATGCTTTTCAAGTTACCGTCACGCATACATAGACATACAGATATTCACACACACACCTTCTATAATACTGACCACGAAGACTGTAGGGGATAATAAAAATGCGACATTTTGGCGTCTTTTCGTAGTAAGGCATCATAACGGTGTACTAAATTAATTGTCCTATCTTCATAGTCCCTTGGAGACCCAAGAAATCAGTTTTACAGCCTTTCACCAATAAAAGTGTTCCTTTTGAAAATATGTAAAAGGAAATTAAAACGATTCATTTGTCTTCTGTGTTAAATTGATATAATTGGGTGACACTAGAGTTGAAAAAGTAGAATGCTCTGGTTAAAGTGTGTTTACGATCAGGTCTTGAACCACAGTTGGAAATGGTTCATTTCACTTTCATCGCTAAAGTTGTCTTTAAGAAATGGTTCCATTAGGCGCGAGTGTGGCTGTATGTATGTATGTATGTTTGTATGTATGCATGTGTGTGTGTGTATATATATATATATATATATATATATATATATATATATATATATATATATATATATATATATATGATTATATATGTAAGTGTATGTGTTTGTGTAGGACTATATACATTTATGTGTGTGCTTATACAATGCATGCACACGTACATATATACATTCATATTCACACGGACATGCGCACATATACACATACATACATACATACATACATACATACATACATACATACATACATACATACATACATACATAAGCTTTCTTAAATAGCGGGAGGAATGGGAATGAGTCAGTGAAAGAGAAGAGAGTGAAAAAGAAAGATTAAAACGGAGAAAAATGACAGAAAAAAGAAAAGAAATTGTGAAAGAAAGCTTGAAACAAATGTAGAGAGGAAAGCAGGTTGAGAATGGTAGAGGACATTGATTCAATTTTAATTTAACTAATTTATCATTCTTATTAATCTACTCCATCCTAAATATCAATGATTTATTCATTGTCGCAATGGCGACGAATAGGAGGGAGGCATTACAGGAACGAATTATAAAATGTTCGGTCTTTTTTCAATAGAGAATGGAAACCGAGTATAGACCAGAAAAAATAAAAATTAAAGGAAAAAAATAACCAGCATGGGAATCCGACAGATCCCAGGCCATCCTGTCGCTCTCTACAAATTGTACTCTCTGGTTTGCAGTTTCGTGTTCAGAGTGTGTCGATATCCTGGTTGTTAACATTGTAAGAATATCATTAGTGGGGCAGGTTGAAGAGATAGTAAATACTGCTCGAATATCAAAGGAGAAGTGGGTAGAGGAATATTGATTGGATGCTGCTGGAATATCGTTAGACAAGCGGGTAGAGGTGGGTATGGAATACTGCTGGAATATCGTTAGAGGAGCGGGTAGAAGGGCCATTGAATATTGCAGGGATAGCAATGAAGAAGCAAGTAGAGTAATATTGAATGGTGTCGTAATATCGTTAGCGAAGCGGGTAGAGGAGCAATGAATGCTGCTGAAGGTAGTGGTGGCATTTAATATGGTTGTGGTGTGATTAAAAGTGGAGGCGCAATGGCCCAGTGGTTAGGGCAGCGGACTCGCGGTCATAGGATCGCGGTTTCGATTCCCAGACCGGGCGTTGTGAGTGTTTATTGAGCGAAAACACCTAAAGCTCCACGAGGCTCCGGCAGGGGATGGTGGCGAACCCTGCTGTACTCTTCCACCACAACTTTCTCTCACTCTTACTTCCTGTTTCTGTTGTGCCTGTAATTCAAAGGGCCAGCCTTGTCACACTGCGTCACGCTGAATGTTCCCGAGAACTAGGTTAAGGGTACACGTGTCTGTGGAGTACTCAGCCACTTGCACGTTAATTTCACGAGCAGGCTGTTCTGTTGATCGGATCAACTGGAACCCTCAACGTCGTAAGCGACGGAGTGCCACAAGACAAGGTATGATTAAAGAATTGGTAAAGCAACGGACATTGTAGCATCAAGTTGAATCTCTCTGTTCTGAGTTCAAAACACTCAGAAATCCAGTTTGCCTTACATACTTCCGAGGCCGATAAGATAACCAACCAACCAACTGGTAACAGGTGTATGGTAAATAAATTTGCAAGCATCCTCTTACAGCTTCTCCTCTTGTTGGCCAATACCTGGTGGATGGTATTGTTAGGGACATCATAGAAGGTTCTTATATGTATATGAATATGTGTATGTATGTGTGTCCGTGTATGCTTGTGCGAATGCATATGGGTGCATGCGCTTATTTTTTACCGATGTATATCGATGAAAGACATAACATTGGCTTCAAATTTTTGATAGAAAGCGAGCAGGTTCGGGGGAGGGGCTAAGACAACTGGTACTTATTTTATTGAGCCTAAACGGAATGAAAGACAAAGTCAACCTCGGTGGAATTTGAACTCAGAACGTAAAGACGGACGAAATGCCGCTAAGCATTTTGCTCGGCGTGCTAGCGATTCTGCCAGCTCACTGCCTTTGTGAAGGACCCGATACTGGCAAGAAAACCGAAACCTCGACATTCTTTGAACGAAGTTTCTTGCGACATTTTTCTGAAATTACAGGCGATTCCTTTACCACACAAGTTGTCAGAAATGCAGTTGACCGAAGTCGGTAATGGCTGCGTGGGAAACAAGCCGGGGTGAAATTCCAGATCAGTGACGCTGTTTTAAGGAAGAGGGCCCGGTACAGTGGTTAGTGTGGGGTCGTAGGCGTTAGATGATGATGATGATGATGATGATGGTAGTGGTAGCGGTAAATTGTAAGAATGGCGATGTTTGTGGTGAGAAACACGATGACGAAGATGGAGGCTGGCGATTGTGTTCCCTACGGTGGTGGTGGTGGTGGTTGTGGCGGCGGCTGCGGTTGCAAGAATGGTGGTCTTGATGCAGGTAGGGATGGTATTGACAAGGATGGTAGTGGTTACCAGAATGATGGTCATGGAGGCGTGATGAGAAGGACGATGATGGTGGTGGCGGTGTTGGATAGGACAGTCGCGATGACAAGGATAATGGGTATGGTGGGGGGAACACAAGGATGTTTGTGATGACAGGGGTTGCTGTGATGGTGGCTGTAGTGCCAAAGATCGCAGTGTTGTTGTTATTGTTGCTGTTGTTGTTGGTAGCTAGGATGGTTTACGATGACAAAAAGGACAGCGAAGATGAGCGGAGTGGCAAAGGTGGGGACGGACGTGCTGGTCGTGATGGTGAGAGTGGTTGTGTGCGTGTGCGTGTGTGTAACAGCAGATAGTGGAGGTGATGATGATGATGGTGATGATGGCCCTGGTGGTCGTTGTTTGCCGTCATCGCAGTGGTGATGGTCGTGGCAGCAAGGCTGGTAATGATGGCAAAGCGCGGTATTTTTGTGTCAAAGACGGTGATGGTGACAAGGATGGTGACAAGTAGTAGTAGTAGTAGTAGTAATAGTAGTAGTGGTGGTGGTGGTGGTGGTGGTGGTGCAAAGAATGGAGAATGTCTGCAAATAATGGATAATGTTCTTAGCAAAGGATGTCATTCAATATTTTGATGCGTTTACTGGTATGAGAGAGGAAAAGGAAGATGATAAATATGTCTGTACATGTAAAAATGGTAGTGGTGATGATTGAGATGGTGGTAGAGGTGCTAGTGGTGGTGGTGGTGGTAATGGTGCTGGTGAGGGTAGTTTGCTCGTTCTGGTGATGCTACTGGCAGCAGCAGCAGCAGCGGCGGCGGTGGAGGCTGTGATGGTGGCGGTGGTGGTGTCGATGGTGGCGATGGTGGTGTTGATGGTAGCGGTGGTGGTAACGGTGCTGGTGGTGATAATGACGATGACGATGATGATGATGATGATGATAATGACGATCATCATCATGATCATAATGACGGTGGTGGTGGTGGTGGAGGTGGCGGCGGTGGTGGTGGTAGCAGTGGCGATGGCAGTGTTTGTGTTGGCGGCAGTGGTTCTGATGGTGATAGTGGTGGTGGTGATGATGCTGCTGCTGCTGCTGATGATGATGATGAGGAGGAGGATTGAGGACGATGATTATGAAGAGGACGGCGACGGTGATAGTGATATTTAGATATCGGTTCTGGTACGACAGATTTTTTCATCAAAGGCATTCCGGCCATAACCACTCCGTCTTCATGCAATAGCCATTGTCTAGGTGTGTTCTCGGGGAGTGTTGACTGCTGTCTCTAGCGTGTTAAGGACCTAAATCAAGGTCCCCCCCCCCGTTCACTTCACTTTCACATGAACGTCTGTGGTGCGATATTTGTAGGCGCGAGTATTTTGGGGTAGCAAAGACGTGATTGTGTTGGTGTTAGTGTAGGCGGTGCGTGTGTGATGCTAGGAGTGATATTGATGGGGAGTGTAGTGTTGGTCTTGGTGGTGGTAGTGGGCGGTTGTAGTAGGGGGTGTTGATAGGGATGATAGTGGCGTATGTGTATGTGTGTGTGTGTGTATACAGATACAACAGAAACAGGAAGTAAGAGTGAGAGAAAGTTGTGGTGAAAGAGTACAGCAGGGTTCGCCACCATCCCCTACCGGAGCCTCGTGGAACTTTAGGTGTTTTCGCTCAATAAACACACACAACGCCCGGTCTGAGAATCGAAACCGCGATCCTATGACCGAGAGTCCGCTGCCCTAACCACTGGGCCATTGCGCCTCCACACATACACATATGTATATACATATAAATGTATGTATGTATGTATGTAGATAGATAGATAGATAGATAGATAGATAGATAGATAGAGATGTACATACATACATGCACACACAGACTCACACTCACAAAGAAAGGTACTTACACACAAGTGTATATGAGTGTGTGTATAATATTTATATAAATGTGTTTAAGGTATCCAAATTTGTGAATCTGTCATCTGAAGTAAAAGAATTACATTTCAATGACGATTGGTTTGTATCATCTGGTAAAGATGTACGAAAAGAGAAGGAAAAGACTAAAGATGCCCAGCCAGCCACCCAACCAACCAACCAGGCAAGCAGGCAGGCAGGCAGGCAGGCAGGCAGCCAAACAAGAGAAATGTCGTATGTATGTCAACGTATATGTTTGTGTCAAATGCTGAAAATGTCCCTGTTGGAAAAAACATCCGTATATTTATCTTATGCTTAAGTAAATAAATAAGTTCACAACGGCAATATAGACAAAGCATGTCTGTTCTTATTTTCTCTGTGATGGACAATCTTTCCGCCGAGGAGATGTTATAAAAGATTCCATTCCAGTACTTTCTATAAATAATGGAGTCAAACTACGAATTTAGAGTTGTAGAAATAACGATCGGTTTTGTAAAAATAACAGCCAAATGTCTCTCAGATCATACTTTTCCGCCTTAAAAGATGCAATGGTCGCAATAAGAATGATTTTGCTCGTAGATCTATTTGACTTACACTGGAATTACAGATCAGCATCAATAAAATACAATAAATAGTTTTAAGCCAACGAAGGAGAAATGCACAGGGACCAACTATTTCTCAGTCTTTTTGACTTTATGGCCCACTATAGGTGAAATTAGAAATTACTTGGAGACAGCGCATGGGAAATTTAAAAGAAATGTTTAAAGTTAAGAATTTAAAAACGGAATTCGTTTAAGAAAATTGAAAATAACACATTTTTCTTGATACTCAAGCGTATAGTCTCAAGTTATATTTCAAAACTTGTATCAGCTCTCAGGTTAACGCTGGTACACGAACGCGTTGTTGTATTTGGTTTTAAAGCCTGACCATGCACTTTAAATTCAAACTCGTACAGAACCACATATTATTTAGCGTTACTTCCAAGTGAGTGTGTGTAAACAGTTGTATGTATTTCGACATCTATTTATATCTTTATATTATAATATCTTTATAAATTCTGTATCTTTATATCAGAATGTTCTATATCTTTATATGGTGGTGACTGTAGCGGTGACAATGATGATGTCGGTAGTGGTAGAAAATACTATTGGCGTAATGATGGTAATACTACTATTGGAATTAGAGGGCGCAGAGTTGACAGTTATGATAGTATATATTAGAAACAGAGGTAATAATAATACCGAGAGATAATATTTATCCTTACCTAAACGTGAATGTTCTACTAGAACAAATTTTACTGCAGTAGTTGCTATGAGAGAAACTCTCACATTGTCCTTTTGGTACAAAATACACTCTTGTTTATATAGCTAGCAGGCAGGCAAATCCCCGCTACATCTAGTGCTGAGACCACCAGATCGCGTGATTTCAACCTTGTTAGGTCTCGTCAATGATGGACACTCGACTGCTAGAAAGAGCTACGATTCATCTCCCCGCCAGTGATATATAGACTGACAGTGCCAGAACTTTTTTGGTTCTGCTTTCTTTCTTCTTTTCTTTCCGACTCTTTACGATCTAAAGTCCCGGGTAGGGTTGGTGTACCTGTCTGAATCTATCCGAAAAGATAGTGTTCAGTCGGAGGAAGGTATTGAAAAAAACACCTTCGTATTTCTCTCACGAAAATTCCGTGACAATCGCGTAGTGCTTGTCTTAGAAATCGCCAGATCTGATGGTGGAGAAATTATTGAAGAGATTTTGGGTGCTATTTATAGAAGGTCAAGTAATAAGATAAAAGACTCCCTTTATTCGTTAGTACTGTGGTGGTGATGGAAACGAAGAGGTGGAAGACGATAACGATTTTGACTGAAGAAGAAGAAGAAGAAGAAGAAGAAAATGATGGTGAAAGAAGTGATAACCCGAGGCGCCACTGCTTTGACAAGTTGCAATATATGTGCGTGTGTGCGCGCGGTAATGTCTGTATGTATGTATGTGTGTGCATTTATTATATATGTATATATATGTGTGTGTATCTATACATATATACGCATATATATACCCGTATACACATACACACTCTCTCACACACACACGTGTGTGTGTATCTTATATATATATATGCATGCATGCATACATACATACATACATTTACAACTAACTGTTTTATTAGTGAATGATGAAGAATACAGAGAATAAAAATGGAAGTTCAACCCTAAAACAAAAACAAAAAAACAGCAATAAAAAAAAATCAGATTTAAAAAATAAAAAAATGAAAACCACCAGCCGTCAACAATGAAATTATATTTGGGGCTTCAGCTGAACTGACCGGGGCTACACGACAACAACAACTACATGAACAAAAACTACAACAATAACAACGTTGTAAATGAAGTAGAAACAAAAATTGATTGAGCAGACGACAGGTTTTGGAGAGATTAAGTAGAGCAATTAACAATAAATTAATGTAGCAATGAGCGGATCAGATTACTTTGACGAGGAGAGTGGCGACTTTAGGGAAGTTTGGTATGACAGTTTGGTCAAGGCTGGTGGGAGAGAATGGTGAGAGAGAGAGAGAAATGGTCAGGATAATAAAATAAAACAAAAATAATGAAAAGAGGTAATGGGATATGTGAAGAATGTTTAAAGAAGGCCAGGGAAATCGGAAAGAATTGGGAAGAAGATAAATACAACATAGACAGAGAGATAGACTGACAATAGATAGAATAAATGTAGCGAGAGAGAGAGAGTGAGGTGGAAAGGGAGAGAGAGAGAGAGAAGATATGGCGTTGCTTAGACGCCGGTATGACTGTGTAGTGAAGAAGTTCGCTTCGTGACCAAGTGGTTTCGTGTTCAGTCCCACTAGGTTGCATCTTGGGCAAGTACCACTTCTGTTGCTAATACATCAGCCAGAACTTGCAGACGATGAGACACTCTTCTCCCTTGTAGCGTTACTGCTTCCTTGAAAGATTATCATAGATAATGGGTGATTTCTTTGCTACTTTCATTAAATATTTTGTACCAAATACTTTTAAAGCATTAAAAAAAATCTCAATGTTTTCTAAGAATTTTCTTCATTTCTTTTATCTTTTACTTGTTTCAGTCATCAGACTCCGGTTATGCTGGGGTACCGCCTTGAGCGATTTGTCTTGGTCGAATGGATCGACCTCGGTACTTATTTTTTTGTAAAGCCTGGTTCTTATTGTATCGGTCTCTTTTGCCGAACCGCTAGGTTATATAGAAGTAAACACAGCAACATTGGTTATCAAGCGGTGGTGGGGAACAAACACACACAAACACACACACTCATATATATATATATATATACGACGAGCTCCTTTCAGTTTCCGTGTACAAAATCTTCTCACTAGGCTTTGTGTCAGCCCGAGGTTTTAGTAGAAGACACTCGCTCAAGGTGCCATGCAGTAGGACTGAACCCGGAACCATATGATTGGGAAGCAAGATTCTTACTTCACAGCTACGCTTAGTATTTTATTTTTAGTATTTTGCAACTCTTATACCTGTTGTTAAATAGACAGTTTCTTTTTTTCTTTTCCAGAGCCATGTTTCCCAACCAAGATTTATATGGTCCTTGTGGGTCCATATAAGATTTTATTGAAATTTATGTAATTAATGTTTTATACTTCTACAATACACAAAATATTTTAATTTTTTTAAAACAATTCCTAATAATATTTAATCATAAAAATGTAATAATAATAATAATAATTAATTCGTTTTATTGGCCACAAGGGCTAATATCAATCAAAAACATGTAAGGACAAAGACAGGACGAAGGTTACAAAAGGTTTTGTCCGAAAAGTAGAAAAACGTTCGTGTAAACAGAGGAAAAAACGGAGAAAGAATTGCTAGGAGGGTCCACCAAGTAAAATAGGAATGAAAAGGGTCCATAAGTTTTTAAAAAATAGAATGGTTGAGAACCACCGGTGGAGAGCAATTTGCTGATTTGCCGAGGCTGCTTGTATTTTACAGTATTATTTTCAGCACATCCGATCCAGTTAAGAAGTCAAAATGGCATTTAGCAGTCAATAATGTACTGCTATCTATATGTTTTGGTGTCTCGATCAACTTTCAAGTCAAGTAATGCCTTTATGATACAAGATAACTGCTTCCTGCAACTTTTACTTCTTCGTATGTACAAGATCATTTTCTTAAATTTAAAGACTTAAGTTTCTGTGTAATTCGATCTACGTCGACATTATTCTTTCAGTATGTCATTGGAAACTGGCCTCTAGGAAGTTGTAGGAGTCTTCGAATAGCTTCTAAAACACTACGGAGCAATTCAATATCTATCATTGTATCTTTTAGTAGCAATATTTCAAATACCCACAACAAGATATATAAATAGCAAGCGGGTAACAAACATTTATTTTTGTTGCCAAACCTTTATGAATACCGTTCATATTTGCTACGTTATCAAAACATTTGCCAGCAAGTTTGTCAAGTTTCAATTACAGCTCTCAGGGTACACTTTTGACTAACTTGTAATGAATATTTCCTTCAGTAGAAAACGTTTGTATTAAATCCGATTACAGACTCCTTGATTATTCCTTCAGGGATGAAAATAAGGCATATTATGATTGACTTAATTCTGCTGAAGTCTGTTGACTCATCAATGGAATATAAGTTTCAAATTTTGGGGCAAAGCCAGTAATTTCGGGAGAGGGCCTAAGTAGATTACATCGACCTCAGTGTTTAACTGATACCTATTTTATCGATTCCGAAAGGATAAAAAGAAAGTAGATCCTGAAATGTATGGTAGAACAAGTAGAAAGATAAATTTTATTCAACGCATAGATACTGATCTATTCTTTGAATAATATTTATCTTTCTACTTGTTCTTTATATATATACATACATATATATATATATATATATATATATATATATATATATATATATATATATATATATATATATATATATATATATATATATATATATATATATGAGAATGTCTGTCTGTCTGTCTGTGTGAATCCCTAAAACTCGAGAACTACGCAACCAATTTCATTCAAATTTTACAGATGCCTTACTTAGGGTTCCAGTTGTGTTTTAGTCAAAAAAATTTTTAACTTCTTGCAGAGTTCGAGACCACGGCAACATAATATCTCCTCCACTATTTAAGTATTACGTGTCAAAAGTGAAACAAAAACACTCGTGTCAAATACTTTCACTTTAAAAATGAAACTATTCTACTAACTGAAACAATCACATTTCGATACTGTAATGACCGATACTTTCAGAGAGAGAGAGAGAAAGAGAGAGAGAGAGAATGAGAGAAAGAGAGAGACACAGAGAACGAGAGAGAGACAGAGAAAGAGAGAAAGAGAGAAAGAGAGAAAGAGAGAAAGAGAGAGAGAGAGAGATGTATATGTATACATATAGATGTATATGTACACGTTATTCCACTAACTGAAACAATCACATTTCGATACTGTAATGACAGAAACTTTCAGAGAGAGAGAAAGAGATGTATATGTATACATATACATGTATATGTACACGTATATGCATAGATATATATATAGATATAGGTCTATAAGCATACATGTATATGTATACATATGTGTAGATGTATATATATATATAGATGTACATGTAATATGTACACATATATACATATATATACATGCATACACATATCTATACATATATACACCCATCACACACAAACACACACATTAGTCATTTGTTTTCTTATCCAAAACTACGTCAAAAGTACTGAACGGATCTTTATGAAATTTGGAAATTATATTCTATGTATAACGGCCATAACTCCCATGAAAATTCATATATTTTTGATGTTGATGAAATTTTAACCCGAACATAACAGATGAGCATTATTTGTAATTCAACGGTACAACAGTGTAAGACTACCCTTTCAGATATACTTACATTATGATTTCTGCAATGTGGTGCATAAATTGTCAAGTAAATTAGACGCATCTTTGCCTCCACTGATTCACTTGCAAAGTGTTGAGTAAAATTATTTCGTTGCAGACCTCCTTTGGGTCTTTTTATTATCACTGCGACACACATAGTCCCCAGTTGGTAACATTGATTTCAAGGCCCTCCTAGATGAGAGACTGGCATTCCACTTAATGTCTATGTTCAATGCTGGCATGGATTGGAGAGTTATTAATGTAGAAATATGGTATCGTAGCTACTAACAGTTGAGGGTTGCGTAGTCTAGACGGCGTTTTTAGATTTCATTATTCTCTTTAACCCGGGCAAAGCCGGGTATTTCTGCTAGTATATATATAAGGATAATGAAAGGAATTCCTTCGATTGCAAAATGTAAATATATTGAGTGCTGACAGCTGGTTATTAATATTGACTTGGTTTAACACCATCAGAATGTGTGTGTGTGTGTGTGTGTGTGTGTGTGTGTGTGCGTGTGTGTGTGTGTCTGTGTGTGTCAATATGAACTTCTACGGCGATGAGCAATTGGTATTCAAAGAAGAACCTTTGTCGTGGGCGGCAAAGATTTCAACCCGTAGTTTAGTTTGGTGTCAGCACCGGAAAGAAGACTATCCCCTCCGGACTCAAAGTAGGGAAATAAAATAGAAATAACAAAGGAAATAATACGATGTCCATAGGGAGCCTCAAGAATTCAGTGCTTTCCTCTCTCTCCTAATTTAATATTTTCTCTCTAAGCGGAAATGCAACATCATCCTATAATGAAAAGCTGAGCTCAAATATGGAAGAAGAATTTAATGTTAATCCAAGAGAAGCTATCTCCCAAGATATTTAACTGATTGAAACATAAATTAAGCTGCAACAGTTCCAAGTAAACTGTTATAATTAATAATTGTTTTGTGTAGGTGGGGAGGTTGTTTTTGCGCTAAGCACATTTCAGAATTCCTTTGTCAGCGTACTGTTTGGGCGCAGGCAAAGATGGCATTTTCTGGTGCAGAAGCTCAAATCGTAGCGACACGGTTCCGGTTTCAATCCCACTGCCTTGTATCTTCTGCAAGCGTCTCCTATAATATATACATATACATACATGTATGTATGCACATAACTGTATATATATATACGTCTAGTTAGAATAGAGACAGCTGATGAAGGAATATTCCAAGTGGCTTTCCGTTTTCCTATGTGTTCGTTCCGTTGTCTGTAGTTCATTGTTCTAACCTCCTGTACCCCGATATGCATATATATACACATGTAGATGTAAGTATGTACATATATGTGTGTATACATGTATATATATTCTTTGTATTATTACATTATTGAACGCACACGTCCTTTTTTGCAAGTAAGTCTACTTTATTATTCTGACGTGACTCTATCTTTCTATCTATTTATCTATCTGTCTTCCTCTATCTTTCTATCTATCCCTCTGTCCTGGCCTCTACTTCACTGCTATACTCTTCTGTCCCTTCCTCCCTCCACCATCCTCTCTGCTCTCGTGTGACCTGTGGTCAGCTTTCTTTTCACTCCAGCCGCTGTGAAGGCAAGACGAACTACTAGCGTTCTACCTCAGATTCGCGTTTGGCCGTACGGCTTTTGAATGTTGTTTTCACTGTCCAATTTTTCCTGTCTTGGTTTGTGTTTGCCACCTTGGAATCCTCTGTGTAGTGGGTTGATCCACTACTCAGGAAGAGACTATTCTAGAGTACGTTCTGTCCTATCTTCGAAACGTCTAGTTAGAATAGAGACAGCTGATGAAGGAATATTCCAAGTGGCTTTCCGTTTTCCTATGTGTTCGTTCCGTTGTCTGTAGTTCATTGTTCTAACGTCCTGTACCCTGATATGCATATATATACACATGTAGATGTAAGTATGTACATATATGTGTATACATGTATATATATATATATATATATATATATATATATATATATATATATATATATATATATATATATATATATATATATATATATATAAGAGACAAGTTGTACGTACGCCGCTATATATATATATATATAAAAATAGCGGCGTACGTACAACTTGTCTCTTATAAAAAAGAGACAAGTTGTACGTACGCCGCTAGAATGGGACAAGAACGCAAAACATCAAAACAGGTGATACAAGAAAGGGACAAAACATCCAGATGGACGATACAAAGAAAACAAGGACAAGTCATTCGGAGTTTTCTTTCATCATTCGAGATCCAGATTATCTTTGCAATTTCGGCTGGTTATTCTCGGTATTGCTCCAATCTGGTCAGCCCCCAAGGAAAAACTAAGCTAAGAGCATTAGATTCCTTGGCAGAAAGCAGCGAACGGATACAAAAACAAGGACGGAAAAAACGAACAATGTTACACAAATATACAGTGGCCACAAAGTGAGTTTCCACACATTTACACAGTGGCCATAAAGTCGGGGTCCACACATATATACAGTGGTCAGAAATTCGGGGTTCACACATGTACACGGTGGCTATAAAGTCGGGGTCCAAACATCGGGTATAAAAAAGTTTATAATTATGTCCATCGTTTTCAACGGGAGATTATATTTAAACGCTTACCATTTCAAAGACATGACAAGAGTTGTTTTTCTTGTTTTGTAAGGGAGGTAATTTGAAAAGACGTCTTTTAAGAGATTTTTGTCTTGAAATATCTTAAATGTGTCTTAAATAAGGCAGGCATAATATATGGACCCTCAGGTATACAAGTGAAGTCGACTCCGATAGAAATTCATTTCGGAAAATAAAGTCTCACAAAATACAACTCACTCGTAAATCTTTCTTTAAACACACACACAGACAGATATGTATGTGTGAATATATCTATATAGGCATGTATGTATATATATGTATATCTATGTATCTGCATGTATGTGCGTGAAGGTATGTGTATGTTGTGCGTTCGTATGTATGCGTGTGTATCTGTGAGTATCTATATATGTATGTGTGTTTGGGTGAGGTTTAGGGTTAGGGCTATCGGGTTAGTTCTCTCTTTGTCGGATCTGATTACTTTAATAGAGGCTCAATTTGTTCGTCTTACAGCTGCTACTCATCATTCACCTTGTCGATTCTATCTCTGTACGTTACTCTTTTCTTTACTAATAAGTCTTGTCCCCCACGCGAAGTAGAAGACATTTTGTTATATTTCACGTCCCCCGGTAACAAATATTCAATCATGCCCCATTCCCTGCTACAATAGAAATGTAAGCAAGCAAGGCCACATGTAGTTCTTCTACTGTTAATCACAGGATATAGTGATTTCCTGTTACACATATTCATAAAGATATTACGTTTACATCATGAAAAGGACTAGTGGTTACATGATATTTGTTGCAGCATAAGGAGAATATATCTCCGATATCACCTGTTATTCATGTGCGGTTCAAATATATATTTTTTTTGGCCTCGTTTATGAGATTAAGAAGTAAAGAAATAATGGTTAAAGAAATACGAAGCAGAGAGCTGTGTCTACAATCTGTCAGTGCATTCGATACCGTAATGTTCGCGAATTCGAGAATCCTTCTTCCACTAGCTATTACAATTTTATTCGTTGATCATTTTTTTGCCTCTAACCTTTGCTTCGCTTTGTAGACGTCACTGCCCATCGCACTAGCTGGCAACATACCACTCCAAAACAAGTCTCACCCCAAAATGTCCGCCGCCCCGCCATCTACACACGTGAGAACCGTCTTCCCCATGCTACATCAGAAGAATGGACGGAGAACAAGAAACACATTATGAAAGAACAACAAAAACAAATTACAGTTCTGATGTAGCCACTATATTTCTTATACAAATCAATCTTTCGCTTTCCCTTCAGAGAAACCCCAATTGTTTAATGTCAGATGTAATTCAAGAACAAAAACACAAAGAAGCAATCATTTTGTTGATTCGTCATTTTAAAACTGTTACGATTTCAATTCTAACTTAATTTATTAATAAATAGAAACCGTTCAGAGATTATTTCAAATGTCAGCTTTCTTTTGGTGGGAATTTCATACTTTTGTACTGGAAAAAAGACTAAAGAAGTTATTAAGGAATGTGACACACAAAAACAAAACAAAAAAATCCCCAAAAACTTAGCATTTCTAATTTGACTGCAGCCCAGGCCCGCACAAGGCAGGTATATTTGTTCAGATTCAAGAAGACATTTTAGAAATTTTCATTCAATAATTGTGCAGGTTTACATAACCAACAATATTTCTTGGACAATTTACAGAGTAGTTAGAATACAAAGATCTTTTCTTTTTAAAGAAATTCTTGGATTTCAAACAAGAATCTTTACAAAGTCAGTAAAAATAAATTAGTCTAAACTTGAAGCCTAAAGTTCTGGGAATGTTAAGTCTCCTGTATATACATGTATGTGCATGCACATGCATGTGTGTGTGCACGCAAATATCTGACAAGGAATACTGCCAGAAATTTCTGATAGCATTTCAAAATGTATGTAGGTAAGTGTGTATTTGTGTGATGTTGTAGATAAGCATAATTTAATTTATTTCAGCCCACAATGCGAACAGCTAGTCATATTCCAATTTAGACAATCAAGAAATCTATTCAGTATCCAGTTTCAGTTGGCAGAAAGGCACTGAATCATGGGATTCTCAGAAGACTTCATCCATTCTTTTTTCAGCATGTGCTTCAATTGTGACAAACGCATGTTTGGATTTTCCTGCTTCAGAATAGGCAATCGTCTCTCTTCAAATTTGTTGTAAGCAGCTTTGACACGCTTTTCAGGATGTCTGTCAACATCTGGTTCCTTTACACTGAAAGAGAAAAAAATTTCAGTCATGGTGACAAAAATTTACTTTCCTACTTTTTGTTTTTATCATTTTTTTTTAAAGGACAAAACCAAAATGAAAACACTAAATATGAAAGAAAAATTTTTTTAAATGAATTAAAAGAACCATATGGTTCTGAGTGCAGTCCCACTGAGCAGCACCTCAGACAAGTGTCTTCTACTACAGTCCTTGTAGGTGGATTTAGTAGAGGGAGATTGAAAAAAAACCTGTTGTGCGTGTGTATATATGTGTGTGTGTATATATATATATATATATATATATATATATATATATATATATATATATATATACATACATACATACAGACAGACAGATCATATATTCACTCTAACATAGTTCGTGGAACAAACAAATGAATACAAGCTTTTGTTCATTATGAGAAGGCCTTCGATAACATTGGAACAAATGCAGTGTTGAAATCTCTGTAAATGCAAGCTGTTGAGGTGCAATACATTAAATTAAACTGCTCAGTGGTGAGGCTTCAGTCTTGGAAATCAGGAGTTTTGGGGAGTACGAAATCACTCATTAGTCACCATTACTCTCAGATATATTCTAGTTTGGGACGGTAGAACCTGTCAAGGTCCCCAGTAATGGGTCAAATAGCAGAAAGTGATTCTGTAGTTAAGGTATACAGGGCTTAGAGGAGTGCTAGTCCCTGAATGTGGTCGCACAGGCTCATCAATGTTGTCATGTGAACCAATTCCAATGCCTGAGACTTAAATAGGACCCTTGCATCTCAAGGGTAGGCAATATGAAACCATAATTGTGTCTTTCTCAATGACAATCACACATCTTCAGGTTCGTGATTGTCAAAAACTGTTGGCATGGCCTATCAAAGAGAAGCAAATATTAGCTGCCTTTGCTGAAGATACGACACTTACAAGGGACAGGATATAAGTTGATGGCCAGTTGCAGAAATGGAATCAAAATAACAGAGTATCATTACTAAATATGCATAGATTCTTTTATTCATTCAAATCAAAGTGCAGCCATGTTAGGACATCACTGTCAAGGCTTAGTTGATACAATGGCCCCAGTATTTATTTCATCGATCTCTATTTGTTGAACTGTTAAGTTACAGAACACAAAGGAGCAGGAAATTAAGATTTGATACCAGTCAATCAGACTGAATACTATAAGATTTACTTTCACAGATGACATGATATAAATAAGTACACAGAGAACCACTGTATTACAACTGATGACGATGATGATGGTGATGATGATGATGATAGTGGTTGTAGAAATAGTGCAATGACAATGTGATTTCAAGATTCAAATTTAAAATCTCTGAAATTTCAAATTATGATGAAAGTAAACAAAGTTTGCTTGAGAAGCGTTGAGATGTATTGAAAGATACAGATAAGGAAATAATTTATTCTCAAATGCAGAATAATGCTAAAAAGAATAGAATGAACAAGATAAAGTATCCATATTTTGCCTCATGGCTGGCCGCTGGCAAATTTTTCTGCAAAATATGGATAATTAATCTTGTTCATTCTATTCTGTTAGCGTTATTCTGCATTTGAGAATACGTTATTTCGTTACCTGTATCTTTAAAATCTCTTCTACATACCTGAGTAAAGACAGAGCTTCGTCAACAGTTCTAGCTTCTAAGCTATCGGTTACGGCTCTGTTTAAATTTTCTTCCAGGGGAGGAAGATCAAAATCAGGTGAAGTTTCTCTTTTCTTTGCTGTTTTCCAAAATAGAAAGAAAAACATGCATTAGTTTATATTTCATATTATAAGTAAGAAATAAGTGAGAAGGGATATAAGACAAAAGTAAAAGTTTCACATCAAAATACAGTGTATATTATATAAACATGAAGAACAATGTAATGCACATACTTTTGACTGGTACAGTATGGTTGTCAAAGTATGTTTCTGACAGGTGCAGTGTGGATGTCAATGTAATGTCTTTGACAGGTGCAGAGTGGATGTTAAGGTACGTTTTAGACAGGTGCACTGTAGATATTAAGGTATGTCATTGACAGATGTAGTGTGGGCATTTAAGTATGTTCTCCACAGCTATATTTAAGTATATTTTTGACAGGGGCAGTGCAGGCATTTAAATGTGTTTTGATAGGTGCAGCATGTGCATTTAAGTATGCTTTTGACAGCTGCATAGACTTCAAAGTGCATATTTCACAGGTTTAGTGTGGATGTCAAGATATGTCTTTAGTGTAGTGCCTCAGTTATAGGTGCAGTCTAGTAATCAACTGGGTTGCCCTTCCCTTTATAGCAAACCAATAATGAAGAAGAAACATGTGCAGTGTAACAAGCAAGGTATGATTTTGAAAAAGCGTAATGTGCAAATCAAGTACATTGTAAAGCTATTCAGAAAGAGAACATAAAAGAAATACTTACGAGTTGCTTGTGCAATCAAAGTACCCTCAATCTGAGCCCTGGTTATCTTGTTTGAAGTAACACTGGTTTTCCCCTTTAGACTATTCATTTCTTCATCATGTAACTGTTTCAGTTGTTGCTTACGTTCTAAGGTCTCAATACGCTTACGATCTCGGTCTTCCTGCAAACAGGGTGTTATATAAATGTAAATGTGTTTATGAAATATATTCACAAGGCTTTGGTCAACTTGGGGCTATAGAAGAAGACACTTGCCCAAAGTGCCTGCAGTGGGACAGAACCTGAAACCGCATGGTGGAGAAGCAAACTTCTTAACTACATATCCATGCTCGAGCCTCTGTGTTTCTTATTAATTATACAAAAACGGAATAATTTCCAACTGAAGAATTTGCTTGGCAGTTATAATAAATATGTGATGGATACAGGCATAGCTGTATGGATTCCTTCTCTACCATATGGTCTCAGATTCAGTCTCACTGCATGGCACAATAGGCAGGTGTCTTATATTATAGCCTAGAACCAGCAAAGCCTTGTGAGAAAGAGAAACAGCAAAACCCATTGAATATATGTTTATGTGTGTGCATGGAAAAGTGGTTGTTACATGACAATGACGACAATATGCTTAAGACTTACTTTTCTCTGTTGCTTCCGGGTTGAATTTTTATCATTGTCCTCCCAAAGCTTGTCTTCTGCTTCCTTATTTTTCCGTTGTATTTCTTCTTGGCGTTTAGCTTCTTTACGTACACGAGCTTGAACAGCCTTGCTGTTCTCTCCTTGAAATTTCTTTGGCATCCTGTAGGGTGTCAGCTTGTCAAACTGAATAGTAAAAACATATGAAAAAAATAATATGGAATGTTGCTACATATCCATTAAAATTTTCAAGTAATCAAAATTTATACCATATTTTCTGACACAGGAAGTTGAAATTTTCAGGCCAAAATTTACAACCAAAAAATGGTAGTGCGACGGAATCTTCTTAAGTTTATTGACATCAATCTATTTAGGTAACTTGTCGTTATCTGCTTTAACCTTAGACTTGACAACAAAATTCACTTTGGCACACAAAAGCCTATGGTCAGTCCCGCACTCTGCACCACTCGTACAACAGCAAAGTCCCTAGTATCTCATTTCCTGGTGAGGATGTAATCTATAAGATGCCATTTCTTAGAACCAGGGTGCATCCATGTCTTTTATACTTATTTTTTAGTCAAAACATTGCGTTCATGACACACAAATCCATCTCTATGCACATCTGTAACAGTAGTAACCCATTACTGTTGGAACTCCCAACCCCATGCTTTCGTAAGACACCCCAAGTCTCCCAGTCTGGACCAACACGAGCATTAAAATCACCCAAAATGACAACTTGGGGGATATTGCATATAATTTCTGTAAGTGACAGATAGAAGGCAAGTTTATCCTCCTCTGATGAATTCATAGTTGGAGCATATGCACTTATGAGTGTTGCATAGCAACCTTTTCTTAATGGAAGTCTTAAAGACATCATACCATTAGAATGGTAGTTCTTACAGACATCAAAGCATCATCGTAGTTCCTCAAGTTTTGAAACCAGAGTGGTTTTGATAGCAAATCCCACTCCTGATTCTCTCTTGTAGGTCTTCTCTCTAACAACGCTCCAAAATAAATGATACCCAGCAGATTTCTCTACGAAATTCCCCTTTCCATGAATTCCTGCTTCAGCTAACACTACAACATCCATATCATATCGCTGTAACTTTTTTGCAACAAGCACGAATCTTCTTTCTGGACACAATTTCAGTTTAAAATGCAATATATACAATACATACACACATATGTATATGCATATATATATATATAATACAAATAATAAATGAGTATGAACATATATACGTACATGTATGTACATACCTACATCTACCTGTATATATAGATGCATATCTGGGTACAGGACGTTGCAAACAAAACGTAGACAAAATGATAAACAGAGTATATATATATATATATATATATATATACTCTTTTACTTGTTTCAGTTGACGGAGGCCATGCTGGAGCACCGCCATTAGTCGAGCAAATCAACCCCAGGACTTATTCTTTGTAAGCCTAGTACTTATTCTATCGGTCTCTTTTGCCGAACCGCTAGTTTACGGGGACGTAAACACACCAGCATCGGTTGTCAAGCGATGTTGGAAGGACAAACACAGACACACAAACATATATATATACTTATATACGACGGGCTTCTTTCAGTTTCCGTCTACCAAATCCACTCACAAGGCTTTGGTCGGCCCGAGGCAATAGTAGAAGACACTTGCCCAAGGTGCCACGTAGTGAGACTGAACCCGGAACCATGTGGTTCGTAAGCAAGCTACTTACCACACAGCCACTCCTATATATATTACTGTTTCGTTATTGGTGGAATCAACAAAACTATCTAGTGAGAAATAAATATTTAATCCTTACAAGATTTAAATACGAGAGCAACAGTAGCTCGCATCAAAATCCTCTTTTCCTAAATGTTATTTATGTGTGTGTGTGTGTGTGTGTGTGTGTTTAAGCGCGCACACACACACACATGAATGACGCAACAAAAATGAGTAGAAACCATATAAGCTGTTCAAACAAAAGTAATTCATGAGACGAAATAGAGTACTGTGCAATTGCAGTATCAGATGAACTCCTTATATCAGCCTTTAACTAATTAATATCCGTGTATCACAGAAGACTAAAATTCCATCGTTTCGACACGACTCACTCGACCTATACAACTTTAACAAAATAAAACACGCGTTACATGCATTTTAAACCATAGTAAATGTGGCGGAAAAAATGTTGAAATCAATATTAAATGTTAACGAATATATATGTAGCGAAAAAATCATGATATTAATGGATTACTTAAATAAAATGTTGATTAGGATCGCAAGATACGACTTACTTGATAGCCATATTATTGCGACACCGACCTGCATCTTAGCTAACTGCAGCGGCAGACAGCAAGTCACTTTGAATTCCAGGACTTCAGACGAATAAAAAGGAGAGAGAGAAAAAAAATGGAATATAATGAATTTTTGTTGGCTCTTTATCAGTGCTTTCATGTATATATGTGTTAGGTATGTCTATTCGTGTGTGTGGGTGGTGTATGTATGTATATACATATAAATATATATACATATTTGTTTTGCAAGATTTTTGATGTGAAATCGTGTGTTGAAACAGATATTGTTGTATTTGGGAATGGTCATTTTGCCAGTTTAGCCAATAAAAACACACGCACTGTATATTTGGTGTTAATTTGCTTCAACTTTATATTACATTACATTACATTAATCATATTTCGGCCATATATATATATATATATATATGGGAGAATATACAAATAATAACAACAGACGAGGACAGGTGGTGTAAATAACAAAAGTATATATTAGTATGACGCTCGGGAATACGGAAAGTCTTTGACGTTTCGAGCTACGCTCTTCAACAGAAAGAATACGGAGACAAGGAGAAAAACACGGAGAAAAAAAATTGAATAGTGTTCAGTCAACGGTCAATATATATATATATATATATATATATATATATATATATATATATATATATATATATATATATATATATATATATAGGGTCATTTTTCACAGGAATTTTCAATGGCCGGATAATTGAAAGAGATGGTGGTGTGGGTTTCCACCCCAGCCTCCGAAACTCGGAGTTTTATCATGGCTACCGAATAAGTGTCACATATTTTTACAGATAAATTTCTCTATTTACATAATATCGAGGTCTCTTTCTTTCTTTTGTTATCCTATATATATATATATATATATATATATATATATATATAAGATTCAGTTGAATTAGGTACTTAAATTGTGGCACCCTGTTAGGTCTCAGTAACATGCATACTCGACAATATTAAGGGAATATCAGATTTAGTGCATAAGTGCCGGCCATATGATATTTATGAAGCGTATATAGATAAGAACCAGCTGAATGAAGAAATATTTTGCGCTTCCCCTGAATCTAAAATATATACTACTAGCAGAGACACCCGGCATCCCAGTAAGACGCCGGAGTACTGCAAGGAAGAGAAGGGACCCGCCGGCGTGAAAGTAGGGGAGGAAGTTTGGGTCAAGCCGCCGAAGGCACGCTGCACATCGCAATAGGACAGGGGAATGGTGACAGCGGTCAATTTCAGAAACAATGTATCCGTGGATGGAATGCCGCGTCACGTGCTGGACCTGCGCAGGATAGCCACTTCGTCGGATGAAGAGCGCGATGGAAACGAGGCACCTGGCTTGAGAAGATCTCGACGCGTAAGGCGCCCGCCCGGTTGGATGGCGGACTTCGAAGTGGAGTAGGGGCGGACGTGATCTTTAAGATCAGGGTGGCGTGTGGTATGACGTCAGCGACTGGGGAGCTGACCGGAACCGTGTTCAGACCGGAACCGTGTTCTGACCGGAACCGTGTTCTGACCGGAACGGCGAGCTGACCGGAAGAGAAAGAAGGGCAGAGGGAGCCTCAATCGGCATTTCGTGCCCCTTTTTTTTTTTTTTTTTCGAACGGGGTTGTTGTCAGGAGAGGACGTGCCAAGCAATCGTCTAGGTGTTGGGAGAAGTAGCTGCTATTTCTAGTGTTCTTCGGGTCGGGCGAGCCGCGAGGATCGGATACCGCAGGACAGACTCGTGCAAAGGAAGGAAAACCGAGGTAAGCCGATTACTTCTACTCGCACGCATACACCACAGTTGTGTCAGCTTCTTGCTGGTGTCACGTAACTAGTACCTGTGCCAGTGACACATAAAAAGTACCTTCCAACCACTGGGCCTCATGGAGGCAATAATAAACGACTGAAACCTGTTGTGCTTGAAAAAGAAGACCCATCAAGCTAAGTGAAACCGTTGTCATGGCAGATACTGGTGTCGTGCAAATGGCACCCATGCTGGTGGCACGTAAAAGCATCCATTACACTCTTGGAGTGGTTGGTATTAGGAAGGGCATCCAGCCATAGAAAACCACGCCAAATCAGTTTACTAGCCCTGCTCAAAGCATCCAACCCGTGCTATCATGAACAACACATATTAAATGATGATGATGATTTCAAAGGTATGATTGTTTATTTTTAGATTGACACTTGTAGGGTAGTTGCGAGAAGCTAAAGACATTTATATGAGTGTGTGCATACGCATGTATATGTATGTTGAGTTTGTTTTTGTATATGAATGCATTCGCAAATCGTAGTAAGAGCTTACATCTATAAAAATAATTTGCAAGTATTTTAATTGTAATCATTAATTTAATTAGGGATATTTACTTTTACTTATTTAATTGACCACGAGGCTGACTGATTTATAGATTGTTTAGCTAATTAGCTGTCTGATGGGCTAGTCAGCTCACTGATTAGGTGCACTGGATGGTAGACCAACAGTTTCCAATTTAGGCCACTTACCCTAGTTATTACCTCCCCTTAACCATAAATATTTCCCTAATTTTCCTACGGAATAAATTTTTCTCCTTGCTATTACTAATTTTACATTCCTATTTAAAAAACATTTCGACCATTTTCACCCCCAACCGTCTTATTTCCTAAATGTCTAAATAAGTTTCTTAATATTTACTTTTTTAATCTAGTATATACTGTTCTAAGCGTTTTCAGGCCCCTTATAACATATACCATTATCCCATTCATTTATCTATTTATCTTACCCCGTCTGACGGTCTCAATAGCTGGTCTTTTTGTTTTTAACTTTCAACTGACCAGTTATATCGAACCGTGGACCTTGGCCTATCTCACTTCAGACAACAGGTGGAAGGGCATAATCACCTACTAGTAAATAAAATATTACATTTAATCGATTAGCACTTTATTATGATAAATACTATTAATTAGTACTATGAACATAACTATTATCAATTATTCTGATTAATTTAAAACTTTATTGTATCTTTACCCCTTCTCCAAGTAAAACCTATAAGAATATCCCACTATTATTTTTTATTTAGCCATCCTATCCCCCCACACCACGTACAAAGGATTAATCTACCAAATACTATTTTAAGTTTAGTCATTTACTTAACGTCCCAAAGACATCCACAAGCAAAATGGTCTGATTACAACCATATTCAACTTTTCCTTTTTCTTCTCTAGGCTCTTCTCTTTTTTTATTTATTCTTCACTCTGATGAAGTTCCATGTTTCAGATCGGTTTTCGTTACCAAATATGATATTAGTCTTTCTCTTCGTTTTCTTTCCTCCAACCATGTTTGTTCCCCTTTGGTAGGCAACATTCTCTCCTCTCCAACATGGACTAGTTCTAATAGGGAGGTGGATGATACTATGTTACAGTGGAGAGTTCTGGGTTTGCCAGTTCCTGTTACAGTTGAGGACAAACAAAAGCAGAAGGTATGGAGCAATCTGCATTCAGGTGCTACTTTCAACTCTCTCCTTTATCAATCTCGTAAATTTTCAAGGTATCACCTACGTTCTGCTAGGGCAAAATTCTCGGGGAACTGGATTGATGCCTTGCCTGTGGCCAACATTGGAGGTCTACTCAATCTAGATGAGTTTCACCTCTCCATCACACTCAGAGTGGGAGCTGACATCTGTAGGGGTCTGAGATGTCGCTGTGGTAGACTCCTTGACTCCACAGGTCTTCAGAATCTGTCTTGCTACCTAAATGCTGGTTGTTTCACTCATCACACTGAGCTAAACTTAATCATTAAGCAGGCCCTGACTTGGATTAATACCCACTCAGTTCTGGAGCCAACAGGATTATCCAGAAGTGATGGGAAGAGAATAGATGGTCTTACCCTCTCTCCCTGGGTTAGTGGTAGGTGCCTCATCTGTGACACTACAGTCCGTGACTCTTTTGCTCCCTCCCACATCCTGGCGGAGCCAGTTGAGACACATGTCGTGCAAGAAGTCGTGGCTACGATGCTGCTGCCAGTCACTTAGTACAGGAGTTCTCGCAGGTTGTATTTGCTGCTAACCATAGTGAAGTAATTCACAAACAGTGTTGTGTTGGAACCTGTGCTAGTGCTGCTGGTTGCTGTGTACGTAGAGAGATAATGTTGATGTTAGGACGAATGCTGGCAACAGAGGTGGAGGTTGCTGAATACTGCTAGACGAAGTTGATGAGTCTCCATGTAGCTGCTGTTGTGTTGTCGCTGGAACTGGCTGTGTCCTGTATGGTCAGTGGCTAGACTTTAAAAGGTCTGGAACCGAAAGACATCAACTCGATGTGAAGCTAGAGTTTTATAGGGTGCGGTCAGCTCACCGGAGGTTTAGAAGAGACTGTCTCACGTGACCTTATTTGAAGGCTGTGATTGGTTGGGTTGCATCTTGGCGCACAATAGAGCAAGAGACAAATTGTGCCAATACCAACCAATCAGAGTAGTGGATACAACAGGGTCCAAAAGGGCGGCCGAAAGCTAGCTGTTATCTACTACGTCTGTATTTATGTATATATAACAGAGAGAGAGGAATTTCCCTCAAGTGTACACTACAAGTACGCAGCAGCTCAGAATATGTTTCCATCTTGCAAGCTTTTCAAGTATTGTCCCCAGATAAGGAAGATTTTCAAGGTATGTCAACTATTGGTGTATTATGGAAAGGATTTACATTCCATTGTCACCAAGATCAGACTTGTGAATGTCTTTGCAGGATGGGATTCCAGGATGCACTGAACATGTACACAGATGATTTGAGAATCCATTAAGTAATGTAACAGGGATAACTGAAATGTTGGTGCAATCTGACTAGATTCAGTAACTGTGTATGGCTTAGTTTTCTAAGTACCTGTAGTTTATGCTGAAATTCTGTGTTCTGAGCAGGTCAGTGAGATTCACAACAGGTTCATACATCACAGAATCACAGCCAAACAGAAATGGACAGTACATTTAAGAAGCCAAAACATCAATGAGGCCTGTTCTCCTGCACATGATCTCTGGCTTTTGCACACTTCACTGCGTCAGTATATTTACACACAAGTTTCACACTGTTAAAATTGGTTGCAGATTTTTGGCACAAGGCCAGCAAGCTCGGGGGAGGCATAAGTCAATTGCATTGACCCCAGTGTGCAACTGGTACTATTTCATCGACCTCAAAAAGAAGAAAGGCAAAGTCAACCTTGGCAGCATTTGAACTCAGAATGTAAAGATGATTAAAAAGTCACTAAGCATTTTGTCCAGCATGTTAACAATTCTGTTGGTTTGCCACCTTTAGCTATGTTAATATTAACAACTTCGGAATGTCATCTTCCACAACAATAAACAACGTTGAATCTACTTACATGTATGTTAATTATATTCCACTTTTATTCCAATTAAATTTATTCAATAATCTAATGTACAATCAACTGCAATGTTAAGTTAAAAATTAGAAGTAATTGCCTTAGAAAGTTTTGATCAATTAAAACAACAACAACAAAAAAATCATGAAATTCTCTTGAGAAAAAAAAAGGATTTGTTGTAGATAAACTTTAATCTTTCTTTTCTGGACGGCGGCAAACTGGATACGGAATAGATTTATGAATCAATACCATCTTTTTAACATCCAGTACTGCATAGGTATTTGATTCTTTAAAATGTAGCTTCAGATTTGTTTTTGAATTGAAGGACTTTTCAATGATTTTATTTTCTTCTTCAATTCCCTGAAAGTATAGAGAAGAAATATTAGAAAAATTAAATTCAAATTAGGACAAACGTAAATAAACAAGCGAAGCTTGCTTTTAGAAGCGTTGGGATATCTTTTTAGAAAGTTAAAGAAGTGATTTTTAATTCTCAGTCGCAGAATAATGCTAATAATATAGCCTGAACAGGATAAACTACCCCTATTTTGCAGAGAAAAGTGTAAGTGGCTAACTGTGGACAGCTAGCCACCTTTCTCTGCAAAATAGGGGTAGTTTATCCTGTTCAAGCTATATTATTAGCATTATTCTGCGATTAGAAAAATTCTTTTAAATTGCAATCCACTCCTTTATCTTCTGCAAACAAAATGAATATTGGTGCAGGAAGGTGGCAAGTTGGCAGAACTGTTAGCATGCTGGGCAAAATGCTTAGAGGCATTTCTTCTGACTTTGTTCTGAGTTCAAATTCCACTGAGGTAACTTTGCCTTTCATCCTTTCAGAGTTGATAAAATAAGTATCAGTTGAACACCGAGGTTGATGTAATTGACTTAACAACCACCTCCAAAATTGCTGGCCCAGTGCCAAAATTTGAAACCATTATCATTTGATTAAAACTCGCAGCTTATTTTGCTACGTATGATGGAAAGTGTCGGCTGCCCACAGCCAGCAGACTAAGGTGACACTTGTTTATTGATCATACTTCAAGAAGCCTGTTGAAATGGATAGTATTAGGAGGGTCATCCAACCAAAGAAGCCATGCCACAGCAGACACTGGAACAGGACACAACCCTTAGACCTGTTGGATCCTCTCAAACCAACGAACAGAAGCCAGCTTGGGAGATAGCTGCTGAATGATGATTAGGGAGCTGATCAATTACTATATTTGTTGACAACATAAACTAATTTCTTTCTAAGAAAGAAGAGTAGATGTTATAAGATTAAAAAGTGTGATAGTATATAGCACTGGATGCAGGGATCTGCAGTGACAAGGTGAGGACATATTGTATGTGATTTACTGGAAACACAACATTAACTTACAAGAAAGTAGACAAGTACCACATTAGCAGATGCATGAATGAAAAATGACAATGTTTACATAAACCAGTAAAACAAATTGATGATACCTGCCAAATGAAAAAATTGCCATAATTTAGAGGCTGTAAAGCAATTATGATTGAGGCAGGTAGGTCAATAATTTGGGGCAAAGTCTTGTAAGTCACAGGTGAAAACTTTTAGCTTCATGGATGACATGGTACAGATGCAAGGCACATACAAAGATGCAATGTTGCAGTTGCAGATGTTTCCAATAGAAATATGAATGTAAAACTGATGAAGAAATTAATAGTAAATAGAGGACATGCTGAATTTAACAAGAACACATTATGTGAACCATCAAGAAACAATTGTGGATCTGGTCAATACTTGTTTATAGAGAATAAACATTGATAAGAAAGAGGAATAGAGTGATATTACATTATAAAATTCTCTTATCCATTTACTAATTGCATTGTGGCTATACTTGAACATCACCTTCAATTAGTTACGTCGACATCAAGCTCATACCACCAGTACTTTCCACAAACAATCTGAAGTTAAAACATAAAGAAACTAAGAAATTCCACAATATATTAGATGCTATACTGATTCCTCTAACCTACCATAGTTCTGTTAAATATAAAAATATAATTTACCGATTTACTCATTTCAATCCAAGTTTCAGGCTTAGCTCTCCAGTACCAAACCCAATTTATGCTGCTTTGAGATGCTTGCTTTCTCTCTATCTTCAAGTGTTCACCATCAAGTTTGGAAGCCAACATTTTCTCAAAATTAATCTCAGATATATCACTACAAAAAGAAAAACAGAACACTATTTTAAACCGTAGCTGACACTATATAAAATATGTAGTAGTATGATTGACAAAATCAAATTCAAAATTTTAACAAATCTTATAAACCAGTCTCTGCCAAAATCACAATAAATTTATCAAAGCCTAACATCATAAACAGGCTCCTAAACTCAACAAACTCCATTCATCATCATCATCATCATCATCGTTTAACGTCCGCTTTCCATGCTAGCATGGGTTGGACGATTTGACTGAGGACTGGTGAAACCGGATGGCAACACCAGGCTCCAGTCTGATTTGGCAGAGTTTCTACAGCTGGATGCCCTTCCTAACGCCAACCACTCAGAGAGTGTAGTGGGTGCTTTTACGTGTCACCCGCACGAAAACGGCCACGCTCGAAATGGTGTCTTTTATGTGCCACCCGCACAAGCCAGTCCAGGGGCACTGGCAACGATCTCGCTCGAAAATCCTACAGGAGCCAGTCAGGCGGTACTGGCAACGGCCACGCTCAAAATGGTGCATCTCATGTGCCACCCGCACAAGAACCAGTCCAGGGGCACTGGCAACGATCTTACTTGGCTTGCCGGGTCTTCTCACGCACAGCCCATTTCCAAAGGTCTCGGTCCGTAGTCATCGCCTCGGTGAGGCCCAATGTACGAAGGTCTTGCCTCACCACCTCAGCCCAGGTCTTCCTGGGCCTACCTCTTCCACGGGTTCCCTCAACTGTTAGGGTGTGGCACTTTTTCACGCAGCTATCCTCCTCCATTCTCACCACATGTCCATACCAGCGCAATCGTCTCTCTTGCACGCCACAACTGATGCTTCTAATGTTCAGCTTTTCTCTCAAGATACTTACACTCTGACGGGTATTCACATTGACATTACACATCCAACGGAGCATACTGGCTTCATTCCTTGCGAGCTTACGTATGTCCTCAGCAGTTACAGCCCATGTTTCACTGCCATGTAGCATGGTTGTTCGTACGCATGCGTCATACAGTCTGCCTTTTACTCTGAGTGAGAGTCCCTTTGTCGCCAGCAGGGGTAAGAGCTCTCTAAACTTTGCCCAGGCTATTCTTATTCTAGCAGCTACACTTTCAGCGCACCCACCCCCACTACTAACTTGGTCGCCCAGATAGCGGAAGCTATCGACTACCTCTAGTTTTTCACCCTGGAATGAGATAGAAGTTGTTTCCTGTTTGTTTGCAGTCTTTATTGCACCTGAACATCTGCCACAAACAAAAACTAACTTGCTAGTTAACCTGCCTTTGATGTTGCTGCACCTCTTATGTGTCCATAGCTTGCACCGGGTACATCTTATAGAGTTACTACCTACTCCTTTTCTACATACTGAGCAGGGCCATCTACCTGAAGGGGTTTGTGTTTTATCTACCTTCCTACTTATTAGGATTTTGGTTTTAGCTAGGTTGACTCTAAGGCCCTTCAATTCTAGGCCTTGCTTCCACACCTGAAACTTCTCCTCTAGTTCTGATAGTGACTCCGCAATTAGGGCAAGGTCATCAGCATAGAGGAGCTCCCAGGGGCAACCTGTCTTGAACTCCTCTGTGATTGCCTGGAGGACTATGGTAAATAATAGGGGGCTGAGGACGGAACCTTGGTGGACCCCTACCTCTACCCGGAATTCATTGCTGTACTCATTTCCAACCCTCACCTTACTGGCCGCATCTCTGTACATGGCTCGCACAGCTCTCACTAGCCATTCTTCTATCCCAAGTTTCCTCATTGACCACCAGATAAGGGATCGGGGGACCCTGTCAAAGGCTTTCTCCATGTCAACGAAAGCCAGGTACAGAGGTTTATCCTTGGCTAGGTATTTCTCTTGCAACTGTCTCACTAGAAATAAGGCATCAGTAGTGCTTTTACCTGGCACGAACCCAAACTGCATCTCATCTAAATTGATTCGCTCCCTAATTAGTTGGGCTATGACCCTCTCTGTAACTTTCATAACCTGATCTTATGCAAAGAAATAATTAAAACAGCCAACAAGCTTCAATGGAACCCTGCTATTAATAGAATATATATTATTGATATCAATGTCATCATTTTAAGATCCATTTTTTCCCATGCTTGTATGGATCAGATGGAATTCATTGAGACAGATTTTCTATAGCTGAATGCTTTTCCTGTCACCAAACCTCACCTGTTTTCAAGGAAGATAATAATACGCTTATCTATTGAACAAAGAAACAACGCAGACATAGTTATGAGTCTCTTTTGTTTACAAAGGTAATATAACATGTCGGGGAAATATCAAGACGCACAGACATGCTTTTGTGGTTGACTGTAAGCACATGAGAATATTTGTATTTGAGAGTCAGGTTGTTGTTTTATTTGCAGACACAGAAACATAAAGACAAAGAAAAATCAAACATACGCACACATACTGGCTTCTCTAGTTTCTGTCTCTCCCTCTCTCTCTTTTACTTGTTTCAGTCATGCTATGAATTATGGTAAACTCATAGTGTCCCCCAATCCACTGTCTTCCTCCCAACATCTCTTTTTTTCTCTACTGCTCCGACCCCCACCACTCCCTTAGGCACCAGCGCCCACCTGGACCGTTTCAACGCCCAATGGGGAGCAGTAGCACCCACTTTGAGAACCTATACACTAGAATCAATAAAATAAAACACCAGCAAAAAATTGAGGTTCATGGTATCAACTAAAGCTTTCCCTCCAAACTTCAAGCCTTGTTCTACTACTACTACTACTACTATTACTACTACTACTACTACTACTAATAATAATAATAATAATAATAATGTGCCAAACTGTCAGAGTTGTTAGCACCCTGATAAAGTGTTTAGCAACATTTCCTCTGTCTTCACATTCTGAGTTCAAATTCTGCCAGGATCGACTTTGCCTTTCATTTTTTTTTTTGGGGGGGGGGGTTGATGAAGAAAGTACCAGTTGAGCACTGGGGTTGATGTTTTAGTAGAAAGTGGGTTATACATCTTTAGATTGTATACCTGACTTTCTACTATAAAATTAAAGAAATAGACGGAACGCTGAACTCCAGACTAAACAACTTAAACAACATTTATTTACTTGGTAAAACATACATATCTTTAGTTATACATCTTCAGAGGTGAGAATAATGAGCTGTCGAGTATAAGACCGAAAGATGTAGAGACAGCTTTTAAACACACGTCCATGCTCAATCGCTGGCCAGCGAGAAAGAGTATGAATTGAGCGGGAAACGCTTGCTTGTTTTATTCTACGCATGCACAGGCGTTACTACAATGTCATCAACTAGTCCCCAACCTGCAAATTTCAGGCCTTGTGCCTATAGTAGAAAAGATTATTATTACTATTGCTACTAGGCGCAGGAGTGGCTATGTGGTAAGTAGCTTGCTTACCAACCACATGGTTCCGGGTTCAGTCCCACTGCGTGGCACTTTGGGCAAGTGTCGGTGGACATTGGAATTAGACACTGAGGGAAAATGGCTGTAACTTTTTTATTTTTTAAGTTAGGCGATTTTCGTTTTCGATAATGTCTTCTATATGTCCCGGTCATGCGATTCCCCCACGGGGGGGCGATTTTCATTTTTGACATTGTGTTCTACATGTCCAGGTCGTACGAGTAGCCTTCTCGCAACTTAGATGTGAAAATGAAAGGCTTCAATTTATATTGAAACAGAAAAAGGATCACATGTGGAGTCCCCACCACGAAACTTGATATGCTAGAAATAACAGCTAAACGCGGACAATCCAAATCTTGCGAAATCGCAAAAAAAAATTTTAGGCGGAATCGCATGACAGGGACATATAGAAGACATTATCGAAAACGAAAATCGCCTAACTTAAAAAATAAAAAAGTTACAGCCATTTTCCCTCAGTGTCTAATTCCGATGTCCAGCCTTGGGCCGACCAAAGCCTTGTGAGTAGATTTGGTAGACGGAAACTGAAAGAAGCCCGTGAATATATATATATATATATATATATATATATATATATATATATATATATATATATATATATGTGTGTGTGTTTGTGTGTCTGTGTTTGTCCCCCCAACATCGCTTGACAACCGATGCTGGTGTGTTTACATGCCCGTAACTTAGCGGTTCGGCAAAAGAGACCGATAGAATAAGTACTAGGCTTACAAAGAATAAGTCCTTGGGTCGATTTGCTCGACTAAAGGCAGTGCTCCAGCATGACCGCAGTCAAATGACTGAAACAAGTAAAAGAAAGAGAGAGAAAGAGGTGTATATTATTATTATTGTTTTCCTTCTCAGCTTGTCTGGTTTTCTTCAATTAGCTAATTTCTGATTCTGTTGTATAGGATTAACTTTAAAGTGGTGAACTAGAAAAGAAAGTAAACGTATACAAACTTGTGTTGCTGAAACAAAGTAGCGGTCTTTAGGTTCGGGTCAGCGTATTGCTTTTCGATTTGTTCGTTGACCTGCTCAGGAAAGTTAAGCCATTGTTCTTCATAGTAGCACCACATATAAGGATGTCTAGAGTGAATAAACTTACAATTTTCACGTGAACATCCTCCCTTTAAGAAGTAACGACAAAATTCAGACGTTTCCTGTTTATGTTTGGGCTTTGATGGGACACAAGACGGGGCTTGTACTTCTTCAAATTTTAATTCGGTGACAGTTTTTATCAATTCGATTATTGATTCCTCGTCTAAATCTGTATCGAATCCAAATTTCTCCAAAACGGTCGTCACTTGGTTGTCAATATCGTGATTTCTATTACAATTTTTCCCTTGACATTTGGAATCTAAAAACTTTTTACAAATGTGAATGCAGTGACAGTTCACATCCTTTCGACATTTCTCATGACTGTTGTGATATATACATAAAAGAGGTGTGGTCTCCGATGTACGATTACAGCGCGTTTTTAATAAACCGCGCACTTCGTCAAGGCTTAAATTATTAAGTTCATGTTCTTTTAATATTTTCATGTTATGTTCGCTCTCAAAGTTGTGACCATATATACATTTCTTACCGTACGTGCAGGTATCACTTAATAGATAAAACTTACATAGGTGTAAGGACGTACAATTTTTATCGTGATTTACTGGGTGGCCACAAATTCGCAGAAAAGTTTTAGGGTAAATGGTACCGTCGTCTTGGTGGAAGCGTTCTGGATTATTAATTACCTTCCTGACGTATGATAAATTCAAATGCAGATCGTTGCTACTATGAGATAAGTTTTCAACAATAGAATATATATTGAGGCCGTTGGATCCTTCTCTACATAGAAATTTGAAAACAGGCAATGTAAAATCATGAGGTGCAGCCGCCATCTTCTCTTTAACGCAACTAAAACGAAAGTACTATTCAGCTATGGCGGAAATGAAGCGATAGGAAAAGAATGTCAGACAAAAATAACGCTGTTTTGACATAGGAAATAGGTTGCAATGAAAATGTCAATTTTGGTTAGAAAAGGAACACACACTCAAAAACATTTTTTCTTTCGAGAGTGGACAATACTTTCATATTTTAACACATAAAGCGCGACGGGTCACGATCGTGACACAGATAGATGAATTTAATTTATGGGCGTTTGTTGGGGTCTGATGTCACTCAAACGCTCTGATACCCACCAGAATGAAAGGTAATTTTTCAGATTAACACCCGCACGATCTTCCCTAGGGTGTTAGGGTTAGGGTTTTAGGGTCAGGGTTAGGGTTTTAAGGGTTACGGTTACGGTTACGTTAGGGACGGAATTCCCTAACCCAAACTCTAAAACCCTAACCGTAACCCTAACCATGACCCTAAAACCCTAGTGAAGATCGTGCAGTTGTTAATCTGAAAAATTACCGAATGCAAGTTGATCACATTGATCCTAATACGTGACTGGTACTTAATTTACTGATTCGAAAGGCTGAAAGGCAAAGTCAACCTCAGCAGAATTTGAAATAGTAACCATAATAATAATAATAATAATGATAATAATAATAAGAGTGGTTCTCATGGTTTCTGATCTTAACTGATTGGAAGTGTTATCATGTACATTGTTTTGTCTTGGTATAAAAGATGGGTTACAGTAAATATTCTGCTCAATACCACAGATTTGCATTTCAGTTTGACCTTAACCAGTTGAGCATGTCCCTTGGTGGCTGACGATATGTGCATCTCTGATCACGAGCAGAAGTAGTGGGGAAGCATCATAGCCATGTGTTGAGAGGAATGCTTTGGGGTTTGGATAATTCACCTTTGGAAACATGGGTATTTCGTTCAACATCCTTAACTCTGATTCAGGGACCTTTTGAGCGGGATGGGCTACTCGACCTGATATCCTATGTGTCAAATGAAAAAAATCATGTTTTGTCTATGTGTTTGGCAATTTTCAGAAAATTTTTTTTATTTCTTTAATTTCTTTTTATGTCTCTTTTTGAAATTTATCTACACACATATATAAACATGTTCATTATCATCATCATCATCGTTTAACGTCCACTTTCCATGCTAGCATGGGTTGGACGATTTGACTGAGGACTGGCAAACCAGATGTCTGCACAAGGCTCCAATCTGATCTGGCAGAGTTTCTACAGCTGGATGCCCATATATACATATTATATCAATTAACCCAAAGATTAGTTGATACAGCTGTGTGGTGTCAAGTGGTTGTGTGCATGTATATGTGTCTGTAAAACGTTCAAGAAACAAGGGAGAAAGGAACTCGTAATTCTCAGAAACTTACTTTCCCTTTTTTACAATATTGAAGTGTATAGTTCTTGTGTGTGGAAGGTACACAGGTACAATCAACACTATAAATATTCAAGAAACAGACCCCATCAAATGTCAGAGGGGAAAACCAGAAGTAGTTGATAGCTTCTGTTACCTAGGTGGCCAAGTCAGCTGCTAGAATAAGAACAGGTTGGGCAAAGTTCAGCGAGCCCCTACCTCTGATAGGCAGATTGTATGATGCCAGTGTGTGAACAGCCATGTTACATAGGCTGTGGTTGCTGAGTACATGTGTGGGCTTGAAAGAACTGAAGCTAGTATGCTTCGCAGGATGTGTAATGTCAATGTGCATGTATGACAGAGTGTAAGTGTCTTAAGAGAGAAGTTTGGCATAAGAGGCATCAGATGTGATTGCATTGGTACAGTCATGCGATGCGTATCAATGTGGACAGTTGTGGGAAGATGTGCTGATCTCTATCAGTGGAAGGAACCTGTGGAAGAGGGAGACACAAGAAGACATGGGATGAGGTGGTGAAGCATGATCTTCAAATGTTGCACTTCATGGAGGGAATGACTAGTGGCCAAGACTTTGGTGAGATACTGTGCTTGAGAAAACCTGTCAAGCCAATTAAAATCATAGCTGTGGTTGTTGTTGGTGTCACATAACTAACACCTGTGCTGGTGGCACGTAAAAAGCACCTTCTGCAGACTGGACCTCACGGAGGCAATGACAAATGATGTGCTTGGGAAGAAGATCTATCAAGGCAAGTGAAATTGTAGTCGTAGCAGATATTTTATATTTTAAAGGATAGAATATTACGATAGTTAACCGGCTTTGTGTTTCGCTAATCATGACATTGAAATTGGTGAAAACACTGCAATTCTGTATTTTCTTAAAATTTTTAGTCCATGATACTTCTATGATAGTTTATTTGTAAATGAATCAGCATGTATAAAAAAATCTAAGGGGAGGTAATTGGTGATTGTTATTATTTGAGACAGGGGAAATAACTACACTTTTTTTTAAGGGTACACCTTTTGGGGAGGGTAAATTTATATAAACTCAGGAGTTAAAGTAATGAGATAAAACATGTACAGTGGTGGTTATACATTCATGAATTAAAATCATCATCATCATCGTTTAACGTCAGCTTTCCATGCTAACATGGGTTGGACGATTTGACTGAGGACTGGTGAAACCGGATGGCAACACCAGGCTCCAATCTAATTTGGCAGAGTTTCTACAGCTGGATGCCCTTCCTAACGCCAACCACTCAGAGAGTGTAGTGGGTGCTTTTACGTGTCACCCGCACGAAGGCCAGTCAGTCGGTACTGGCAACGGCCACGCTAAAAAATGGTGTCTTTTATGTGCCACCCGCACAAGAGCCAGTCCAGGAGCACTGGCAACGATCTCGCTCTGGTTATATGTTCATAGTCAGGTGTGATTTGTATTTTTCAAGAAATATATTTTCTTTACACACTTGGTTATTTCACTGATGCTGGTGCAAAGTAAAAAGCATCCAGTATACTCTGTGAAATGGCTGCATTAGGAAAGGCATCCAGTTGTAGAAACCATGCCAAAGGAGGAAATAGAGTTTGGTACAGTCCTCTGGCTCGCCATATCTTGTTAAACCATCCAACCCACAACAGCATGGAAAACAGATGTTAAATAATGATGATGATGAGTGGTAATTGGTGTGAATGAGTCTTAAGATAGATTCGTAGATAGCAGAGAACAACAAACACTTGGTGTGTAACTTTAATTTAATCAATTCACTTGAAGACTGTGAAGCATATAAAAAATAAAAAAAACAATAAATACCATGAAGTATTAAAATATTAAACATTTATTTAAATTACATAATTAATATAGCATATGTTAATAACCCTTCCGGCCCCGGAACCGAGTTCGCATGTCTAGTAAAGATCTCTTGCACTCAAAAAAAGAATTCCTCAAAACATTACACTCATTAGGGATAGATGGATGATTTCCAAGGGCTACACATTCTCTGATTGTGTGGCCATCCTAAAGAAAAGAACAAGAAAAAATGGAATTAAAATAATGGTAATGAATATGAAAATAGCATTAATACATAGTTTGGAAACACATTTGGAAAAACATATATATATATATATATATATATATATATATATATATTTGGAGAGAAGATTTTTTCTCAAAGAATCAAGATTGAGAAAAGCACACAAAGACGAAGCAACTTGCTTGACACAATTCTAAGGCTGGGGGCTTTCCCTGTCTTCATACTCTTAATTGCTTTATCTATCAAGGTACAATCAATTCAGATAGCTGGTCCCTCTGTTGGGTCGACATCTGGCAGACCCTCTTTCTCCCATTCATTCTCTTCATTTAGAAACATTTCGTTCATATATACATACATATGGCAATGGCTGCATGTGTATGTGTGTGATGATGATGATGATACATGTTACACAGACAAAATACAAAAATCTTTTGATGCTAACTTGTTTCTGGTTCTGATATAAAATCTCCCATTGAAATTTACGTAAAAACTTTTTACATAGTTACATCTCTATCACAATATTAATAAAGATAAAAGATATTTGCCAAAATCCTTGCAGATGTTTGATTATATTCAAAATTCACTGAAACACAGTTCTTTTTTGTTTCCTAGAATTATGATTATGAAAGGATTAATCTTTGTAAGATTATAAGCTTCTATCCTACCTAGTGCATAGGAGAAGCAGAGCATGTAAGAGACTGTTAGTAAGAAAAAGTTGATTCATCTGTTAGCTGGTCAAAAGGAAATATTCAAAAATGAATGTGTTGTTCAATATCTTCAGAAACATTTCCTGTAAATTATCTGACAAAGAAATTAATGTTTCCCTTGTAAATCATAAGTCATTGAAGTATTTCTAGAGGGATGCAGCTGTTTTAGGTAACAAGAGCCAAATTAATATATTTTATATAGTAAAGAAACTGTGCAAATCACAAACATTCTTTTGTAATGGAAAAAATTACCACCTTTTTGTAACAATCACTTTCAGCTATACATTCTTGCAACTCTATACGCAAGCCAGAACATGCAGGTTTCCAGATACTAGAACTTTCTTCTTCAGCTTCATAATAGCGAGGCATAAGGACTGAAAGTAGAGATATAAGAAATATAAGAATTGGCAGTAGATATATATAAGTGCTGAAAGTATAGATATACAAACAGCAAGTGAGATATACAAACAGGAAGAAGATATATAAAGAAAAAAAAGTAAAGATATAAGGACTGGATTGTGTCTGAAAGGTTGGGATTAGAGAATGTTGAAAGTGCAGGAAAGTTTTACAATTGTTGCCTGGAAGAATTTGGGACTAAGACTATTAGTGATAAAAAGGGGGCAAAATAGTTAAGAGGGAGGTTGTTGATGAGGCAATACCTACTGGTGAACTTGAGGTCTGAGAAGTAAAAGGTTGAGAAAGAAATGAAGGGAGACCTTTTGGAGTTGTATGAGGATGAGAAGAAAATGTGCAGAGACATCAGGGTGATATATCTCTTCCAGAAGAGAAAACATCAAGGAAAATAGAGAAGCTACTTCTACAAAGATTCATACAAATTTGCAAAGAATATTTTTGATGAAATACCAAAATCATTGATAGTATCAAAGAGAAGTTGCTTACGCATCCAAAAAACGTATAGGTACAGGTGTGGCTGTGTGGTAAGAAGTTTTGCTTCCTAAATACACGGTTCCAAGTTGAGTCCCACCATGTGGCACTTTGGGCAAGTGTCTTCTACTATAGCCTCAGGCAGACTAAAGCCTTCTGATTAGATTTGGTAGATGAAAACTGGACGACGCCCGTTGTGTGTGCGTGCGTGTGTGTGTGTGTGTTTGTACCCCACTACCGATTGATAACCAGTATTTGTGTGTTTATGTCCTGTAACTTAGCAGTTAGGCAAAAGATACTAATAGAATAAGTATCAGGCTTAAAGGAAAAACAAATAAGTGCTGGAGTTGATTTGTTTAACTAAAATTCTTCAAGGCAGTGAATCAGCATGGCCACAGTCTAATGGTTGAAACAAGTAAAAAAAAAAAATATTCATAAGTGAAGAGAGCCACTACGGTACCAAATTGATAGAAGCACTATAATTATTAAATGTGTCTAAATTCCTACATATCTCTGTCACATCATCTGTCTATACAATTAAACATTAAAACCAAAACCTACGTTGCTATACTATAGTATATTAGTTCCGCGCATTGCCCTTAATTACATATAACAGCAAAGTCACCTTAAACAACAATAAAGTAGAAAATTTTGAAACTATTAAGATTTTAAAACAGTATTTTTAAATTAAAAAAAATAAATAAAACACATACTATTTACGTGAATTCACCGATCGTTTGTTGATTGTCGATTATTTCGTAATCGAAATACTCAATAAAGGTGTTTCTGCCTTGATTTCGTAAATAATGGTTGAGAAATGCAAGGGAGGTAAGAAGGTACTCTTGATCGAAATGACCGAAGGAAGAGAATACTCTTTTACTTGGTTCAGTCATTTGACTGTGGCCATGCTGGAGCACCACCATTCGTCGAGCAAATCGACCCCACGACTTATTCTTTGGAAGCCTAGTACTTATTCTATCGGTCTCTTTTGCCGAACCGCTAAGTTACGGAGACGTAAACGCACCACCATCGGTTGTCAAGCGATGTTCGGGGGACAAACACACACACACACACATATATATTCATATACATATATACGACGGGCTTCTTTCAGTTTCCGTCTACCAAATCCACTCACAAGGCTTTGGTCGGCTCGAGGCTATAGTAGAAGACACTGGCCCAAGGTGCCAGGCAGTAGGACTGAACCCGGAACCATGTGATTGGTCAGCAAGCTACTTTATTTCATAATAGTTAGCCACTGGGGCTGTACGCAGATTAGTAACTACGGGCTGGCCACAAACATTAATGAGCATGAATGACAACAAAATGATACAAGAGTGGGGAGAACGAACGACGCCCGCCGATCACAGCCTCTCAAAAACATTGTTCTTTTTTTCCTTTAAAACACACATTGAGGTTTTACTTTTCTTACATTAGAATCAATTTACAATAGAATCAATTTACAGTATTAAAATCAATTTACAATATTGCAACACAACTAATCCGCACTACCGCGGACCCCTTGCAAATACACTGCTCCTACCAGACTATTCCATTGTCAGGTCGGAGTTCACGGTGAGGCCGACAAAGTTCTCTTTGTCAAAATTACTCCTGGCTTTTGTCACGATATTTCTCGTCACGTTGAACTAGTCGCGATCTCCTCGCGCTCGCCATCCCGGCATCGTTGCTTTGGCACGTTCGGCGGCCGACAGCGCCGTTTTCGTCATCGCACACACGCTTCTCGTTGACCGCACTCGCGGTCCAAGAAACTGTCAATAGTCCCTCCCTCATGGTACAGGAGAACATATAACTCCTCTTCCTCTCAGGGAGGGACCTCATACTGCTCTGTCAGCGGCACAATTCCTGCTGACAAAGTCTCCCTCTCCGGTGGCACATTTCCCACTGGAGGTGCTTTGGGTTCGGTCAGCGTTACAATGGCTTCCGCCGCCCGTCTACTGTTCTTTTTTCCCCCTTTCCTTTTCTCAGCCATAAACAAATAGCCCATACGGATGTAAACTATGTTGTATGGAATTATATGAAATTTTCAAATATAGAGATAAGAACAATCTAACTAATAATAATTAGATCTTAGAGTTTCGTGTATTCATAAGATTACCCGTACCTTTAAATATGGGGTCATCCCATAAATAATGCTGTTTTTCATCATTCTTTCAAAATTAAGATTAACAAACTGCTTTTCTAATCTAAAATATGCTCTCCTTTCATATTCTACAATGCTTTTCCTCTATCTGATAGACTTGCAAGGCCTCTCTTCTAAAATTCACTTGTCCATGACGAAAAATAATCCACCAGTACTGTTCTAACCTCATCTACAGAATTCATATTTTTTCATCCAAATAATTTTGAAAACTGTGGAATAAATGATAATCAGATGGAGCAATGTTTGGCGAATATGTTGAGTGGAGCATCGTTTCCCATTCAAACTGCTCCAACCTTTGGAATGTCCTTGCTGTATGTGGCTGAGCATTATCCTGATGGAAGAATACCTTTTGTCTTGAAATCAAAGATGGTTGTTTTTCTTCTAGCACTGACTTAAGCCACTCTAGTTGCTCACAGTAGAACTTTGTTATCATTTGGTTTGGGTTTAAAAGTTCAAAGTGAACTAAACCTTTCACATCCCACCAACTAAAGGTTAGAAAGGACTGAGGGCAGTATGCTCCGCTGGATGTGTAATACAAGTGTATATGTTCAACAGACTGCCAGTGTTCTGAGAGAAAGTTAGGCATAAGAGGAATTGTTTGGTGTGTGCAAGAGAGAAGACAGTACTGGTTTGGTCATGTGATGCGGATGGATGATTACAGCCCCATAAAGAAGTGCCAATCTTTCCAAGTGGATGGAACACGTAGAAGAGGAAGATCAGGAAGACATGGATGAAGTATTGAAGAATGACCGCAGGACACTGCACCTTTCAGGTGAGATGACTAAGGAGTGAGATACCTGGTGCCTGGCCGTACTCAAGAAGACTCACACTCCACAGAAAAAGTGTTAAGATTGATCCTTCTGGTGGTGTAAAGCATTTGAGACAGTGTCACGTAAAAGCAACAATGCAATAAAAGCGCCTGTGCGGAGCCATATCTATTAGATATGCATTGACCTGGAACAGCTAACCTCTTAAGGACTGCAAAATAATTCAGCCTTGCTAACATTTGCTCAGGTGAGGCCCATTGTGAAATACTATCCCTACATCCAGGTGAACTCTGCTGCAACACTGACCCAGATCACTACATACATCCTAATCTGCAGCCAAAGAAAAAAAACAGCTACCTGATTGACTGACATGAAGTCAATTATCAACACACTTCAACATCTGGCCCACAGACATGCCTTTTCTACCACTACTACTGTGACCTCTGTTCTACCCAAAAATGTTCTCTCTAGTTTTCTCTCCTGCTCTTGTTTTCATTATGACTATCAACAGGCTGCTATTCAGAAAGAATATTATATTAATATCACCAGCCTTCGAACCTGTAACCAGACCCCTTTCCCCACCAAAAGGAATCGTCCTGTTGCACACAAACACTACTCATAACTAAAAATAAATTTAGGAAAACAAGTCAATTTAGGAAAACAGGCCTCAGTGTAAATCATTTGTCAACCTTTTTAAGAAGTGGGCTATATGAGACATAACTCATCATCAGGCAAGTGAAACTTCTAAAAAATAATCAAGGTAATTTTTTGTTACGCTAGCTATTCAGAAAGTCCTGTATATAAAGTTTGCTCACAACAGTTATTCAGTCTGTTAGCTATAGAAGCCAAGGCAAATCTTTTCTGTTTGGCTCACACTTTTCAATTTCTTTAATTTTGTTCCAAATGATTTCAAATTTGGTGTATGCTATTTATGGAAATGAAGTTCATTTTTGCCATAAATTAATAATTAAAAAGTTAAGAGCTTTTAAAGCTTGCAAATTTTAGGTAATCTTAGCCAATTGAAAGCCATGGACATATTGGTGCCTGTTTCCATAGTAAAAAAACCAAGGTATTGTCTGCTTCATATATTTTATTTTTCTTTGACAAACAGATATTTTCAGTTGCTGTCCTGTCACTATCTCATTTCCATAATTTTGAACTATATCTTTTCCTGGGCCTTTCAACCTAAAGAGCAGTAGGACCATAGCCAACTTTCACCTTTCAAATATGATAGAAAAATTGAAAACTGAGAACAGTAAACCATACCATTGAATTTATTGACTTGAAAGCTGGTACCCACATGCAACAAGTGGAAAGCACATGGTCCTCTGTAAAATGAGGGAATAAATGTCACTGAGGAACCTACCATATCAGTTGTATACTGGGGTCAATGTAATCAATGTACATCACCCTTGAAATTACTGGCCTTGTGCCAAAATTTGAATCCAATCTAAATTGCTTCTTTTCTTTTTCTCTTGTTTTTTCCTTCTTTTTACATTTTTAAATATTAATGTGTGAACGATAAACTATAAACCAAAGTATAGAATCATGTAATAATAATAATAATCTTTTTTATCATAAGTACAAGACTGTTGATTTGGGGAATGAGTGTGATGAGTTATATCAAGCCCAGTACTTAACTGGTACTTTTAATTTATCAATCTCAGTACTCAATGGGTACTTATTTTACCAACCCCAGATGAATGAAAGGTAGAGTTTAACTTTATTGGGATTTGAACACAATATAAGTCACTTAATCAAAACATTATTCTCTGTATTCGTTTGCATTCTTTTTATCTTCATTGACTTCATTTTAAATCTTTTGTTTCTCTTTCTCTTCTCCGCCTTGTTTTTCATTCCTTTCACCACTGCCTCTTATTACTTTTTTTTTTTATATTTCTTCAATTACTCTTTCTTTCTTTTGTCTAATTCACCATTTATACCTTATTCTTTTCAATTTTAACCACCCACCTTTATCACCTTATTTCTTTTAATTCCATTCATGTTACCCCTCACATCTCTTTTCTGTCATTCACTTTATTTCATCTACTGAACCCCACCAGCTACCTTAGTTAACCTTTTGCTTGTCTTGTATATCACATGTGATACACAAGGCATATTTTCTTGGTGTCCATGCAACATGTATAGTACTCGTTTCCAAATTTGTTTTTGAAATGAGTACAGAATATTTTGGGACTTGTGAAAGGAAAGTTTTATATTACTCAGAACATATGAAAAAAGGACTAACCAAAAGTATGGAAAGAAAAAACAATTGGCATTCCATCGGTTATGATGACAAAGGTTCTAGCTGATCCAATCAATGGAACAACTTAGTCATGAAATTAATGTGAAAGTGGCTGAGCGCTCCACAGGCACACATACCCTTAACATAATTCTCAGGGAGATTCAGCATGACACAAAATGTGACAAAGCTTGATCTTTGACTCACAGTTAGAACTCATTTTTGCCAGCTGAGTGGACTGGGCCAACATGAAATAAAGTGTCTTGCTCAAGCACACAGTGTACTGCCATGAATCAAAAATAAGCATAGATATTTAGAAAAAAATTATGAAAATGCTTTGGATAGACAAAAGGTTTAACACTTTAGCATTTAAACCGGCCATATCCAGCCAAAAGTATTCTGCCTGTTTTATGTTCAAACTGGCCAGATCTGGTCTCTCACACCAACCCTACAATATCGTTTTAAAAATTAACAGCTACCTCATCAAAATCTCATAGCTACAAGATAACACATGATTAGTTCAAAACAATGTGGATAAAAAAGCATTAATTTTGACAGAATAATGCGAACACTAAAGGTTTAATAATCAAGGCATTCTCCTATCTACATGTCGTCTTTTATCCATTCCTTTCCCTCCTTTGTTTTCCTTCCTTCATTTCTTTCTCCACCATCTTTATTATTTCTTTCTTTCTCATCTCCATGTTTCTTTCACCATTCTCACTCTACTACTTTCCTTCTTTTCGCCCCACTTCCATTACCTTATCTTTTTTTTTCTAGTTCCTTTCATCTACCATTATTTCATTGATTATCACTCCTCTCTCATATTTCATTCAATCTCATTCACCCCCCCCCCCTTGCATTATTTCTTTTATTCCTCCTGGTATTTCTTCAATTCCCATCACCTCTTCTAATCTCTTTCGATTCTTCTTCCATCCCACATTATTTCATTCATTCCTATCACCCTTTACTTCTTTCAATTTCATTCACTCTACCCCCTCCTCCACATTAATCCCTTCATTCCCATCATCCTTCTTTATCTCTTTCAATTCCATTCACCTCACTCTGGTATTAATTGTTTCATTCCTACCAATCTCCTTCATTTCTTTCAAGTTCATTAACTACCTCCCAACTCTGAATTATTTTTTAAAATTCCACTCATTCCATCTTCCATATTATTATTATTCTTATCCCTTATTTCAACTCCCTTCTCAATCGTTCTATATTTTCTTCATCGCCACCTCTAACACCTTCATCCATGTCACCTCCGACATCGCCTTCACCTGTACCTTCGACGTTTTCTTCATTCCTTTTTCCTTTCACATCTTATTTCCTTTTACCTCCACCTCCGACACTTCCATCTTACCTCCACTATCTCGTTATTACCTCTCACATCCAAATCCATCATCTCCTTATTACCTTTCCGTCTCTTCCCACCCCCGCCGCCGCCTCATAAAGCTCATGAATATTCATTATTCATATACGGCCACGTGACTGAGTCGTCTGCCTTCTTTCGGATTTCACAACAACAGACCAGAACATGGTTGACTGTCGTAAGTATGTCGCCGTTATATCTAGTAACATACTGTCAGTGTCTTTGAAGGATTTAAACCATATTGTTGACATTAATTTATCGCTATTAGCATTATCAAGTAGTATGTTGAGATAATTTCCCTCAACTTTCAGTGTTTGTGTGGTTTCTTCGTATCTTTATGGTCATGTTTATCTTGGCATAACAGCAATATATAATGTATACACGTGTGTATATATGTGTTTATACGTGAGTGTATATATGTGTTTATCCGTGAGTGTATGTAACTATATATATAGTTGTGTATATGTGTATGTATATATAAATACATGTATGTATCCATGTCTGTGTGTGTGTGTGTATATATATACATATATATATATACATATATATATAAATATATATGTATACATATATGCATATATATATATATATATATATATATATATACATATATATATATATATATATATATATACATATATATATATATATACATATATATATATATATACATATATATATATATATACATATATATATGTATATGTATATATATGTATATATATGTGTCTGTGTGTATATATGTATATATATATGTATATATATGTGTATATATATGTATATATATGTATATATATGTATATATATGTATATATATATATGTATATATATGTATATATATATATGTATATATATGTATATATATATATGTATATATATGTATATATATATATATGTATATATATATATGTATGTATATATATGTTAGGTGTGATGTATATATTCTTGGTTAATATTTACAACTTTTCTACTCTTGGCACAAGGCCCGAAACTTTTGGGGAGGGTGGGGCCGGTCGATTAGATTGACCCCAGTACGCCACTGGTACTTAATTTATCGACCCCGAAACGATGAAAAGTAAAGCCGACCTCGGCGAGTGTGTATACATATACATATATGTTTCATTAATCGTCCATTTTCTGTTACGGATATGTCATATGTCAGGGAAATTCTGTTACGGATATGTGATCCACTGCGCCATAAAGCAATATATATATATATATATGTGTGTGTGTGTGTGTGTATATATATTCGGTGTGTATATGTATGTACATACACATATGCGCAAACATATCCGATTGTCAATTGCCCAGTCTGACGTATTTGTGTTCATCTCATAAATACCTAAACTCCCACATTCAATAAGCTAGCTACATCATATATATTTATATATATATATACAGTACTGCTTATACATGAATTTCATACACACACACATTTGCATACACAATAAAGTTCGAGGTACGTTTGTAAACAATGTGGGGTACTTATTAAGTTTTCCCTCACTCACTTCTACCCTTGTTGTTACTGTTTGGGAAAATTTAAATGCCATATTAGGCAGACCTGTAATCATGTCGTGACCAACCTGTTTTTAATTTTAATTTTTTTCCCCAATATTACGTTCCTCTGCACAACATTATCGATTATGTGTGTGTGTGTGTGTTTTGAAAGATGGTAGGATGTGATAAGAGGGAAATTTGGCTGCAGTTTTTAGCACGCCAAACGTCTCTGTCGGGCTTTCATTCAACTGCGTCCTGGCTGTTTTATTTTTCTCGTCACATACCCGCCTACGAATCCATTCATAATTCGTGTGAGTGTGTGTGTGTGTGTGACTAAGGTTGTACGAATAAAGAAGAAAAATATACTAGAAATCGAGTAAAGTTGTTTGGCTCCCATCTAGAATAGACCCGTGATTTAAGGACATTCCATATGTGGCGGTGTGTAGATTATTACATTATCTAACGTATTCTATCCTTGTTATAAGACTATAGGATGTGATTTGAGGGAGATTTAGATGCTGCTTCTTGCGGGGTGATCTATCACGTACAGTCTCCTCTCTTCGTTGGTTCGTATCATGGTCGGCGTCGGGGAAAATTTAAATGAAAAAGGATTAAGAGTTGATAAAAATTCGACTTTGTAGAGGCAGGAAGAACGAGTTTTATCTTTGAATTCGGGCTTGAAGAAATAATGAAAAGTGTTTTTGGAAGTCAGTGTGAATGAATGAATTCCACCACTTCAATCATAGTTCCTCCTTACACGAATCATCAGAACCCTCGGTCGTATTATGTTGTTCCACTATATTGTATTCATATTTGTATTTACGAACGTGTGTGTGTGTATACGTACGTATGTGTGTTTGTACGTAAGATTGTTTGTACTTGAGTGTATATGTGTCTATACGTACGTATATGCGTGCTTATACGTACGTATGTGTGTCTATACGCACGTATATATGTGTGTCTATACGCACGTATATATGTGTGCATATACGCACGTATATGTGTTCATATACGCACATATGTGTGCATAAACGCACGTATACACACGATATACGCACATTTGTGTGTGTATATACGTACGTATGTGTCTGTAACTACGTATGTATCTATGCGTACGTATGTGTGAATATATAGGTTCATATGTGTGAATATGTACGTACATACGTATGTGTGAATATATAGGTACATATGTATGAATATGTAAGTACGTATGTGTGAATATATACGTATGTATGTGTGAATATATACGTATGTATGCGTGAATATATACGTACGTATGCGTTAAAATATACGTACGTTATGTATGAGTATATACGTACGTATGTGTGAGTATATACGTATGTGTGTGAGTATATACGTACGTATGTATGAATGTGTACGTACCTACGTATGTGTGAATATGTGTACGTATGTATATAAACGTATAGATGTGTTTGTGTGTCTACGTACGTATATGTGTGTATGTAAAAGTATATATATATATATGTGTGTATATGCGTACGTAACTGTATATACGTACATATGTGTGTATGTATGTACGCACATATGTTTATATACATACGTGTGTGTGCATATATATATATACGTCCGTCCGTATGTGTGTGTGTATACGTACGTACGTATGTGTATATGTACGTGTGTATATGTACGTATGTGAGTATACGTACGTGTGTGTATATACGTTCTGACGTGTGTGTATACGTACGTATGTGTGCGTGTGTATGTGTATGTACGTACGTATATGTGTGTGTACCTACGTACGTATATGTGTGTTTGTATCTACGTATGTACGTATGTGTGTGTCTTTGTATGTACGTACGTACGTGTGTGTGTGTATGTACGTAGTACGTTTATGTGTCTATATACGTACGTATATGTGTGTATATACGTACGTATATGTCTGTACATATACGTGTAGGTGTGTGTTTGTGTATACGTATGTGTGTGTGTGTATATATACGTACGTCTGTGTGTGTATAGGTATGTGTGTATGTGTCTACATATATGTGTATGTGTCTACATATATGTGTATGTATATATACGTACATGTGTCTCTACGTTTTTATGTGTGTGTGTACGTACGTACGTATGTATGTGTGTATATTTATATATTGCAGAACGACTAAATGAACATCTGAGACAATATGACGACAAAAAAACAGTCCTCAATACTCTACCAACAGTTGGTAATATTGATGTCACAGGCCTTCATGTCCCTTTTGCCAACTTCCTTGTATCGTAAGAACGGTCTTCCAACAGACCTAGTGCTCCTAGGAAGCTCTCCGTAGAATATGTCCTTCGGGATTCTGCCATCTTCCATACGACTAACATGTCCAAGCTATCTCATATGTCTTTGTGTGAGAATGCAAACATGCTTGGTATTCCTGCTTGCTTGAGACATCTTTGTTGGCGGACACGATTCTGCCATTTGATGCCAAGGATTTTTCGGAGGCAGTGCAGGTGAAAGATATTTAGGCAACTCTCTTGGCGTGTGTATGGCGTCCAGGTCTCACTGCCATACATTAGAGTGTTAAGTACACATGCCTGGTAAATCTTCATTTTTGTGGTCTTGGTCAGATTATTGTTGTCCCATGCCCGTTTGGAGAGCTGGGCCATCACAGCAGCTGCCTTGCCAATGCGTATATTGAGCTCGGCATCAAGGGATAGGTTGTAGGTCACTGTAGAGCCAAGATAGGTAAACTTCTCCACCTCCTGTAGTCTGTGGTCTCTAACATGTATGTTTGAGATCAAAAGAATTAAAGAGGCAAGAATATGATGCTTTTATCCACCAAGTAACAGTAGTCTTTAAACATATCACTAAGCCACTTCACAAAGTAAAAGTATGCTATGTTCTCTTGGTCTGTTTCTTGGTATAGCTAGTCAGTGTTGCAAACTTGAATTTTGTATTCTATAGGTGACTTTTATTGTCATAAAATATCTCAAATATCTGAAATATACATACAATATCATCATTCTGGTAAACATAACATTACTTTATTTGAATTTATGATTTCAAAACTTGAAAAGAAAATTTCTATGAAATTTTGTATTTATATTTTCTTCAAACAGATTTTTTTTTTGTTTTTAAATCAATAAAAATGTTTTGAAAATTTGCATGTTTTTTCCTGTTACTGTGAATAAGTAGATTCTTTATATTGCTTTCTGCTGTTTAATGTTGAATAAATAAATTTTAAAAAAACATCTAGATATTTAATATTGTTGTGTGATCTGGGCTACAAGATAGCCTAAAAGGAAACTGAATTTAATCTGATATATCACATTCAGCACTTTTAGGTATTTGTTTTTTTTTTTAGTATTTCAGTAATAGGAGATTTGAGTGGGGAAATTATTTTCAGGCTATGCTTAGGGCATTGGTGGTTTTAATCTGGCTGTCCCGTTTATACATGCATATATATATATATCTACCTACCCACCCAAGCAACCTCTCACCCACACATGCACACATTTGTTTTTTTCATATTCTCATGTACCTGTTCTCAGTGTGTGCGTATGAAGTAATTGACTGTCAGGTCAGTTTTGATTTAGCAGACCTCTAATCAAGTACATTATAGTTGTGACCATCCCATCCCGGAAACCATACTGGTTGGAGTTCAACAGATTGTCTTCGAGGAAGTGAGTTATTCATGGAGGGAGAGAAATCAAAGAAAAAAAAATCCCAAAACAACAAATATTAAACTGGTGAAGAAAGCAACATGGTTACTTTGTTTTTCTTGTTTGAAACAAATCATCTTTTGTATCGTTCTATAGTGTGTGTATGTTTGTATGCTTGTATGACCACCTCCTTATATAATTCAACTGTGTAAATGATTTACTTTTATAGGTATTGAATTAAAATTTGTTTAGCTGCCCAGCTGGAAGGACTCTTTTCACAGTCACTATGATCTCGGTTCTGCCACACACCTCCCTGCTGTTGGCTTTGTTACTGCTGGTCTGCACTTTCCTAGGTACTATTACTACTCATGTAGTCACAGAGAAAAATACTTGTTTAGATCCAGTGACAAGGAAGGTGAAAAACTTTGAGGATTTAGATCTAGAGAAAATAGCAATCACTATGCCTGGAGCCAGACCATCTAAGGTAAGTAGGATTTCTCAGTCTGTTCTCTTAATTTTCTTGATATTATCACTGTTTCTTATAACTGCCCAACCAGAAAGCCCTTGTCATAGTTAAATGGCTACTTTGGTCCGGTTAATGTTGTGTTGTGACTGTCGATGAATGGAGGCAGCTTTGCTGGTTTGGTCATTTGCAGTGAATGAGGACAGGGTGTGATGATGCTTATCCCCAAAACTACTGACTAGACATAATCAACTATGATCAGAATTGACAAGGAGACTTTTTATCAAATACATTCCATCTATGATCATCCAGCATTTTTTCTCTTTTTATTGCAGACAGTGTATCTAGAACAATATTATTCAATGTGTCCTTCCTTTTTGTTTTAAGTGATAGGGTGTAATTTGAAGATTTGGCTGCTATTTCTAGCTGGTCAAGGGACTACATAAGAACCTTTCCAGAGCTCTGTTATCGGACCCAGTCTTTTCATTATAGTTCCTGAGGTTATAATGTCAAAGTTTAGGATTGCCTGTGTTTTGGAATTATACTTTCAGAATTTTATTTTCTATTAATTTTACTGTTTTAGGAATTGTCAATGAATTTAATTTCCTTTAGATTTTTTTTTTTTTTTTGGTGGGGAAGCCACTAATGATATTTGCTCTTTTGTTTTAGGATGATGAATACTTATGCACCAGTAAAAAGCTGTCCAAGGAAACCAATTATATTGGTAAAATTATTTTATAATCCACTTTATGTATAGTTGGGATGAGTTTTCACAAAATAGGATTTTGCTTGTTGTTAGAGCAAATTTGCTTTTGTTTGGTGGCTGTGTGGTAAGTAGCATGTTTACGATCCACATGGTTCCGGGTTCAGCCCCACTGCATGGCACCTTGGGCAAGTGTCTTCTACTATAGCCTCGGGCCAAGTATCTTGAGAGAAAAGCTGAACATTAGAAGCATCAGTTGTGGTGTGCAAGAGAGACGATTGCGCTGGTATGGGCATGTGGTGAGAATGGATGAGGATAGCTGCGTGAAAAAGTGCCACACCCTAACAGTTGAGGGAACCCGTGGAAGAGGTAGGCCCAGGAAGACCTGGGCTGAGGTGGTGAGGCAAGACCTTCGTACATTGGGCCTCACCGAGGCGATGACTACTGACTGAGACCTTTGGAAATGTGCTGTGCGTGAGAAGACCCGGCAAGCCAAGTGAGATCGTTGCCAGTGCCCCTGGACTGGCTCTTGTGCGGGTGGCACATAAGATGCACCATTTTGAGCGTGGCTGTTGCCAGTACTGCCTGACTGGCCTTCGTAGGATTTTCGAGCGAGATCGTTGCCAGTGCCCCTGGACTGGCTCTTGTGTGGGTGGCACATAAAAGAGACCATTTCGAGCATGGCCGTTGCCAGTATCGCCTGACTGGCCTTCGTGCGGGTGACACGTAAAAGCACCCACTACACTCTCTGAGTGGTTGGCATTAGGAAGGGCATCCAGCTGTAGAAACTCTGCCAAATTTAGATTGGAGCCTGGTGTTGCCATCCGGTTTCACCAGTCCTCAGTCAAATCGTCCAACCCATGCTAGCATGGAAAGCGGACGTTAAACGATGATGATGATGATATATATATATATATATATATATATATATATATATATATATAGCAAACAAGATTTGTTGAATGTAATTAGAATAGTTGTGAAATTTACATAGTTTATATATTTTCACCCAATTTATATTTGATCTTATTTTCCATATTTCTTTCAGTTAAATTTGAATCACTATCAGATGCAGTCATTGCTCATCATATCATTTTATTTGGTTGCCAGGAGCCATTAACAGTTGGTGGTATTTGGTGAGTTGTTTTGTGTAAAGTTTTTGGGTCAAATTAAATCTAATGCCTTTTAGCCATGGCTATTGTGTTTTCTACAAAGGCTTGCTATCTTAAGAGTTAAGACTTGTTGCTACTGGTTTATGTTCAGTCAACTCTGCTTGAATAAAAGAACAAAAAAAGGTGTAGAGAATATTTCATTAAACAGATGGTCAAATTCATTCAATATCTGCTGACACTGTGAAGTCCTAAGATATTAGACTTTTGAATCTCCTTGAAAGATAGTAAGGAATTTGAAGAACAGTATTTGGTACCAGCGTAGGTGATGTCAGTTTTGGCATGGTTTATACAAGCTGGATGCCCTTCCAAATGTCAGCCACTTTACAGTGTCTACTGGATGCGTTTTATGTGGCACTGACATGGCAGGATCACCAAGTAACTTGCAAGACAAAAATCCTTTGACAGGGGAGGGAGGAATTGGAGGAGGTGATCTTGTGCCAGATGATGAAAGGTTAGAGTGTGACAGAGACACAAAAACAAATGTGCTGCTTTAGTAGAAATACCTGTTGTGTATATATTATCATCATTGTCATCATTTGACATCTGTTCTCCATGCTGGTATGGGCTGGACAGTTTGATAGGAGCTGGCAGGTATAAAGACTAAGCTCTGTCTGTTTTGGCATGGTTTTTATGGCTAAATGTCCTTCTTAACGACATTGAACTGATTTTATGCCTCCACTGCCAAGGTTTTGTCTCACATAAATCCTATCAGTGTTGCTGTTAATATGGTGGTCAGTACATTTCTGGTTTTGATGTCCTGGCTGCGTATCTCATCAAGTGTCCAGTCCAGTACCCCAAATGTTGGTACTAGCACTATTACTGCCAAACCATTGTGAGATAAAATCTTGTTAAATGCAGACAGCTCTGAGTTCCATATTTTTTGGAGTCTGCAGAAGTACTCTTTTGTTATTCTGGCTTTAGTCACTGCACCAATGTATGCAACATTCTCATCAGTCTATGTTTTTATGTATGTATTTATTTGTGTGTGTGTGTGTGTATACAGTGTATTCAGCCCTTTTGATACCAAACTGGCTGAAACCACCTCTGGCTCTGTAGTACAAATGTCTTATTTTCAAAAGTTCTGAATTAAAATCTTCCACCAAACCTTAGTCACAATTTATGTTCCTAACACTAGCTTAATGATAACTAAGTTATTTTACTAAATTCTTTGTTATATTTAAAATTAATTGAAAGATACACAGCATCTTGTAAGAAATATGATAACGAAAGAGTTAAACAACAACAGTTTTAAACAATACTGCATTTTTTTTTTCCTTTTAGGTCATGTGGGACTATATGTAAAAAAGATGTAGCTCAAATCCTTTTTGCATGGGCAAAGAATGCTGATCCAGCTAAGCTACCTTGTAGTAAGTATTAATTTCTATGCTTAATTGTTTATCTTACTAATCATCATCTATCGCTCAGCTCAGAAACTGCTTAAATTTTTACTAAGTGCCAGTTAATAAAAGTCTTAGGAAAAGATGATTTGAAATATGTATTTTCAGGATATGGAACATACTGAAATGCACCTAAAAGCTAACATTGCAGATGCAGAAATACATGTTATATCGCAAAGCAACAGAAAAGATAGGAGTCATGTGGCTTGGAATGTACCAGCATGAAGATCTCATGCACCAGATTCTTTTGTCACACCCAAACTCGGTGTGTGACGCACTAATTGTACATATAAGTTAACTCAATATAGTTATATGTACTACTTATTGCCCACCAGATGATCCAAATCACACCGGCCTATTCAAAGACTGCTTGTGGAGAAAAGAAGCCTTGACCAAACATGAACAGTTCGTCCGTGTACTTCTCATGAGAGACCCCAACCTGCCCCCAATGTAGGATGGCTCGAGGGCCTTTCCCTCTCAGGAATAATGCAATGTGGAAAAAGACATGTGGAATCCCTGCACAACTTCACCAATAAGTTAGACATAGAGCAAGTAATACTCCAACCAGCCAGGGCAAACAATATATTCAATCTCTACTTCACAAACAATTTGGATCTCATTCATACTGTGTACACTGATGCTAGTCTCTGATTGTTGCTCAGCTGCAACCCTTATCATGGCTTCTGGACAGGGCTGGCTTTTAGAGGTAGTGCACACTGCATTGGCATATTTAAGTTTTGGTGCAGGTGATGCGTGGCTTTTTCTTCCTTTGTCTTTTAGTCCTTTTAGAGGAAAGCTTTTGCTTTTGTTCTGCTTGTGGCATGGTTTTGGGTGTAAGAAGCAGCAGTTTAGAAAATTTCTGTCGGACATTATGAAAATGTTTCATTCGTGCATATGAACATTATTGTCCATCATTACATCGATTCTGTTATCACTAATAGTATCAAAACATGTCCAAAGTTGTCACTCTTACTTGCCAAGATTTGACTGAAATAATATTAATCATTGAGCTAATGTTGTCTTCTCAATAGACAGATATAGTGTGCAAATGTGGGTGTGTCTTCAGTGTAAGGCACTCTAGTAAGCTCACAAACTGCACGAGTTTAACCACAGCCCTGCCCTTTGGAGGTATGTTCATTGAGCTAATGGTGAGCAGTTTGAGTAATGATGTTACCCTGTATCGCTATAGAAACCAGACATAATGACAACAACCAGTTAGTACAGGATAACGGAATTATGCTGAACTATAGCATGGCAATATTCAAGCATTCCAGAGCAAGGCATCAATGTCTGGCAAACACTGATGGTTCTTAGGTCTCAATATGATAAGTATCAGTGTTGCACTCATGTTTGTGTTTTAGTGTGGGCTGCTGGTGCTGATCTGAGTTGCCTTGTAAAAGCTGTGTTTGAGTTGGTCATTGGTTGTCCTTGCTTAGCGGGTCTGATACCCACTGCTGTTATGTACAGTCTATCATAGCCAGTTCACTGTGAGATAACTGACAACTTTGCAACTAAGGAAAAACTCCCTTCTTGTTGTGTCCATCTCCTTTTGTACTGCTGACAACTGCTTTGTTGCATTCATCTGCAATTCTGCTGTAATCAACTTCTCAGCCACAAGGAAATATTACCTTGCTTAGAAAGATGATGGTTAGCGACAGGAAAGATATCCAGCCATAGAAAATCTGCCTCAACAAGTTCCTATAACTCATGTAAGCACGGAAAAGTGGATAATAAAGTGATGGTAGTGTATATGATAAGCTTCCTTCCAGTTTCCGTCTACCAAATATACTCATAAGTTCTGACTTGGGCTATAGTAGAAGATACTTGCCCAAGGTGCTGTGCTGTGGGACTGAACCTGAAACATCTAGTTGCAAATCAAACTCCTTAACCACACAGCAACACCATTGTTGTTAGATAAAGCATAGAGAACTTGTATTCGCCTAACAATCAGCAATTGTCAAGAATAACGAGAAACAATATCGTGTACCTATTTAATCCATGTGAAATGGTATAGTAAAGGATATTTTCCCTTTTCTAAAAATTCATATTAATTCAATCATATAGATACACGATTTTGATTTAATCATATGGATACACTATTTTAATTTCATTATATAAATACACCAATGCTTTAAATTAATTCTCAAATAAACTGGTCTGTTTCTGTTCTTCTTCTCTTTACAGATGTTGGTTTCCATATTGGTAAAGGATCAAACATTTCATCTTTGGTCATGCAAGTTCATTACAAAAACAAATTTTCAGGTGATGCAACTTTTCGGTTTCTTATTATGGGATCTGTTTCTGGCCCCATTATGTTTTGCTTTAATTACTTCCTGATAGAGCACAGAAAGTAAACACACAAGGTTAATGATTGATGCATGTATTTATGTTCACAATGTTTTTCATTTCATGTGGTAAAAGAGAACTGGTTTGATTTCAGTTCATAGCTGTACCTATTTCATGTCATTTCATATTGTTTTAGATTTTATTGTTTTATAGTTTTATGTTAATTAGTAACTGTGTGGAGGCGCAATGGCCCAGTGGTTAGGGCAGCGGACTCGCAGTCATAGGATCGCGGTTTCGAGTCCCAGACCGGGCGTTGTGAGTGTTTATTGAGCGAAAACACCTAAAGCTCCACGAGGCTCCGGCAGGGGATGGTAGTGAACCCTGCTGTACTCTTCCACCACAACTTTCTCTCACTCTTACTTCCTGTTTCTGTTGTACTTGTAATTCAAAGGGTCAGCCTCGTCACACTGTGTTACGCTGAATATCCCTGAGAACTACGTTAAGGGTACACGTGTCTGTGGAGTGCTCAGCCACTTGCACGTTAATTTCACGAGCAGGCTGTTCCGTCGATCGGATCAACTGGAACCCTCGACATCATAAGCGACGGAGTGCCAACAACAACAATTAGTAACTGTAGAATTACGTGAGATCATGAAATTTCTGTGCTCATGTTTGCTAGATTTTAGTGGAACAGCTTGCCATTTACTACAAAAGGTAGATAAATGACTCTCTTAGCTAACATTTTTGAAGTGTGTAATATGTCTATAGTTGATTATTGACTCCTGGAAATTATGGATTGCAATACTTCACTTTATTAATGTCTTTAATTTAGATGTGAATGCTACCTACCTAGCCTCACTTCTTATGTGCTATAAACCTGAAACTTAAATTTCAGAATTTATAAAAGGAATCGATCCCTTGGTGTTTGGTGAGAAAATTAGAGTGAAACCTGTTGAGTACCTTTGTCATTGATCTGCTTTCAATGCCAACATGTGACCATTTCATTTTATTCCATTAATATTCTTGAACATTATGCTAATTTTCTCACTGATATAAATAAGAAGACTCATGCCTACAAAATAAATCAATAGACAACATGCTACATATCAGAAATGCAGTGTATCGGCAGAATCATATGACCAGCAGACAAAAATGTCTGGAGATATATTTTAGCTATGGCCTTTTACAAAGAGAGAGGATCTGTATTTTCAATGAAAGAGAGATGAGAGTGTCTGACAGAGTAGATGGAAGAGGCTTTACATTGTTTTTGATGGAATAAAGATGGCATATGTCTGGAGACTGTTGAAAACTGATTCTTTGGATTTGCATATGACACATTTCTGTCTAACAACTGTCTGTTTCCTAATTACATTGATTTGACTACAACGAAACCTCGGGAAAACTAAGATTTTTTCTTTTTTTCAGACAAAATGTGAAAATGATATTCCAGATGTGAGATGTTCAATATTTGACTGTGGTATTTATTGATAAAATAAAAATGCTCTTTTTTAAAATTTTTGTTTACTTATTTTCTTATTTGTATATTACAGATGCACAGCCTGCAGATAATTCTGGATTATCTCTATATGTAACAAAGCATAAGTGAGTTTGAAATTCCTAAACATATTTCTCTATCTTACTTTCATTCTATAGGACAACTGTACCTAATGTGAAGTACTAACAACTAAGCAGTGAAGTGGCAATATGTCTTTTCTTTTGCCAGTAAACAAAAGTAAATCAACTAGATTGATGTGAGTTCTCTCCAAAACAGAATTTAATGTTTAAGACAGGATTTATCTTAATATGTTGGCTGAAAAAGAGAATGAAATGGCTATTTTAGGTTAGTGGATAGGAGGAATACTGGATGAGGTTAGCACAGTTGCTGTACATTTTGGATTGTAACAGAATTATCTTTGTGCAAAGCGACATTATTTGGCAGTATATATTTTGTGTACCTGGTAATTCATATTGCTTTCCTTTTCTTTACAACAAATAAACTGTTATGTATTTGGATCTTTATTCATTATTGCTTAAGAGGTGTGCCTTTTTTTCCCCTCCTAAACTCCTCACCATACTCAAACATATTTCTGAGGATTGCCTCACTAAAGAATATAAATTTGGTCCCTGACAAAGGCTTGACTACAGAACACTTTTCCGTCATTTCTTTTTATGGCTTAGTTAGAGGTGGAATTTTTACAACCCTTTTTCAGTGCTTTTATGACTGGTGGGGAGAAAGTTATCCACAGAGTGGTGATTGGGCCCAAATGCTTGATAACAAAGTGGATTTCACTAAAGGGACCAATGGGCCAAATGATAATATTAAACCAATTGACAGGTTATCACCGTTGTCTGTTTTCTTCAAATAGCGATCTTCAATCATCATTCTGTTGTCTGTATCTAGTTATTCAATCCATTTTTCCAGCCTAAGAAAAAAGAGGCTTGTTAACAGTTTATATAAAGAAACAATTAATTGTTCATGAACATAAAACTATTTTGATGTTTGTTGATAGTAAAGTGCAGGATATGTTCTAATTTATCATTAAATGAATATAGTAGTTGATAGCTTCACCTGATGTTTGACATTATACTGTACTTCAAACATAAACACATTTATAAGCTGACACTAGGAGTTCTTGGTAGCTGTAAGACTTTCAATTTGATACGAAGACTACTTAGTCACATGTCGTTTTAAGTAGAAAGTTTTACAGCTGCCTAATCTATACTATATATAAAACAGAGATGTGTGTGTAATCGCTTTTCACGTGAAATCGACTTCACCAAATGCTTCCATACTTGTGATGCATGAATAATTTGACCTCGGATAAATGTTAGGCTCTTCATTTGATTTTTTTAATTGAAAATAAATAATATTGCTTTATATTTAAGATTCACTTCTTTAAAAAGGTTCCTCAATGTCAACTTCTGGTATTGACGTAACAATGGCAAAAAGCTTCACTCTCTATTTTGTGTGTGAGTGTGTGTGTGTTCGTGTGTATGAGAGAGAGAGAGAGTAAATACTACATACACACCGCTCTCTCACTCTGTCTCACACACATACACACCCCTTGACTCACTCATACTCTGTCTGTTACAAACACACACATACATAAATGTATACAAACATATTTATAAAGACACACGTGTGTATGCGCGCGCGTGCGTGTTTGTAAGAGACAGAGTGTGAGTGAGTCAAGGGCTGTGTTGTCATATGCATACATCCAAAGATGTATGTATATTTATGCATGTACATATACATGACAATAAACCTCTCTCTCTCACTCACACTCTGTCTCTTGCAAACACACACATACATAAATGTATACAAACATATTTACAAAGACACACGTGTGTATGCGTGCGTGTGTGGGGGGTTCCACAATCGCCATTTATTTCAATTACTCTTGTGAGGATATTCACGTAAGTCATTTTTTTCATTTAATCCCCATTTTAATTTTCGTAAAAGTTTCCAAGTACCAATGAAGCTTTTTGGCACATCTTCAATTTTCCCCATTCATGAGAGGCGCCCAGCCATCATTCATCTGAGAGTCCATCTACAGAATGTCCTCAAATTTCTATACAGCATATTTTGCCTTTTTTTCTTCAAGTATATAAGCAACAATTTCATTCCCGAGCAACGCCGGGTGCCTCTGCTAGTTTAATATAAAGACTAGTTAATTACATGTCGTTTCTTTTTTCATATTTTCAGACAGAAGTATGCTGCAGGAATTTTTATTTTAGATTCTGAAAATGGTGTTGTTCCCAAATCTACTCCATGTAAGGTTAAATTATATATTACAGCATTGTTTATCACGTGTGAACAACGTTTCTACTCTAGATATTATTGAGATAGTTTCTTCCAGAACAAACATTTATATGTATTTTCTGTCTGGAATGTAGCAGGTTTTATGAAAGTGCATTTGAAATTTTCCTTCTTTATGAGAGTAATAAAAAAACAGCTGTTGTTTGTAGCTTCAAACCAGGTGTTGCCTAATCCGGCATATATATATACATACCTTTAAGATATTATTAGAAACAAGTATGCTATTCAAAAATCTAATGTTCAAACGTTTTGTATTTTAATTAGATCAGACAATTCTATTTTCTTGAGGATTTTTATTGTGATTAGTACCACATTTCTATTACTCTTATGACAAAGTTGAGGGATGGCAGAATTGGTGGAGTCTTGGATAAAATGCTTTGGCATATTTAATTATGGTTCTTTATGTTCACAGTTCAAATCTCATCAGAGTCCATCCTTTATAACTACATATCCTTGAAATCATTATTGCAATATTAAGGGCTGTGAGTAAGAACCAAGAGTACTTGCATTATTTGTTCATTTATGTTCTGAGTTCAAATACTGCTGGAATCACTTTTGTAGTCATCCTGCAAATTAAGTACCTGCCAAGTATTTAGGTTGATTTAACTGTTATTTCTAAATTAGTATAGCTGTATGTCTATATTTAAAAAAAAAACAAAAAAACCTGTGAAATATATAATTTAAAATGCATTAACTAAGTCTCTCTCAAGCCACGTCCTATTGTTTAAAAAAGAAGGAAGGTGCAGGTATGCATGGCTGTGTGTTAAGAAGATTACTTCCCAACCACATAGTTCTGGGTTCAGTCCCACTGCTTGGCACCTTGGGCATGTATCTCCAGCTATATCCCTTTACATTGAAGGTCAATATTATATCCTTCTTTCCAAATTTGTGACTTTGTGCCTATGTCAGATATCAATATTGTTATTTTAATATTTATTCAGTCAGTACCAATTAAGTGTTGAAAATCAGTTAATTATAATCATTGGATTAATCAACAATAGTTAGCGAACACAAATTTTAATTACTATACTTCAGTTATTCTATTAACTCAACTCATTTGTGCTTTACAGTAAGCAACATTGATGTTAGCTGCAAATTTCCAAGAAGAGTTATTTATCCATTTGCATTTCGGACCCATGCACACAATCTTGGCAAGTAGACATTTTACGGTCTTTTATTATTAAAACAAACAAAATAAAATAAAGACTTTGTAAAGGTTTTTATTCAGATATTTCAGTAAAAGAATAAATGTTTCGTAAATTCTTCAGTAATGTTTCTTCACACACACACACATGCACGTTCATTTATGTGTGTGTGTGCATATGTATTGATGAGGGTGACAAAATTGGTGCATCAAACAAATCTCTTGTAGTTTTGTCCATACAAATTATGTCCTTTATGGCACAGTTAACTTTGTGTTTTTAGTTTTTTTTTGTACCTGATACAATATTGGAGACAAAGCAACTGAAACCTTTTAAGACAGCTGTTCCAGTGTGGTTGCAGTTCATTGACTGAAACCAGTAAAAGTATATTAAATCAATAAGATTGATGTTTGTCTGTCCTTTTAACCTCTTGATATCAACCCATCTGAGACTGCCTTTAGTTTTATGTTACAATCTTCCCATTTTACAGTGGTCTAAGTTACAACCTTTCCTCAGAATTTCTATCTGATTTGTGTGCTAAGCATCAGCTTAGCCCTTTTGTTACTCTACTGAAATATCCTGCTTTTATTCCAATTAATTTTAGTAAAATAACTTTGTGATTATCAATGGAATCCAGGGGCAGTCTTGGGTAGGTTAATATCAAAAGTGTTAATAATGACAATTATTTTACTAAATTCGTCATTATTCTCTAAATCAATTAAAATGAAGGCAGCATATCTCATTAGAAATACCATAATGAAAGGGTTCGTAGTAAAATTGACATCTTTTTCACTGTTTCAGCAAGAGTGGTGAGTGCTTATAAGTTTAATGGAAGCTGGACATTGATCGGGAAAAGCAATCCCCATTGGCCTCAAGTGAGTTTAATTCTTCTTCTTCTCTTTTAACTCTTTCATTATTACTAAGGAAAAGTGTTTTTATAGAAACTTTAAAATAACTTCTGAATTCATGTTTATATTCGGTCTGCATGTGTTGGTAACGGGACAAAATACTTGCTGTCAATGCTGTAAAATGGTTCAAGATAGGAAAGCTAGTCGTTCATAAAATTAATTAATCTAGCTTATAATTACTTTTAGCAAATTCTTGAAATGAAACCATGTCTAGTAGGAGCTTCTACAAAGAATCCATTTTTTAATTATACATAAATTGGGTGTATAATATTGGTTATACATTGTTTGTTATAAGCCTCCTCTGAAATATAATTAGCAAGTTACTCTTTATAAGTCTTATTCATTGTCCAGTGTATTGTCTAATATGGTTTATGCATATATTATTTCTTGTAATTGGATGAAATTTTTTGTGTGAAAGAAGGAAAGTGTGTACATGTAAATGTTGCTTTTTATTGGTCTTATTCATTGTCTCTTGCTGAACCAGGTGCAATATTTGCTCATAGTAGGTTAACATGGCCTAAATGATTCACTACTTAGCAACCTAGTGCCAATATTTTTTTTATTTTAATACACTTTTATCTTGTTGCCAAGAGATAGATTATTTCAATGTAAACACAAGTACAATGTCTTGATTCTGTTTCAGTTAGCTAAAAACTGTCGTTTATTATTTTACAGGCCTTTTATCCCATTGAGAGAAGAATCAAAATTGAAAGAAACGACACTGTGGTAATTATAGTTCTCTGTTTGAAACAATGACACTTTTGTATTTGCCTTCGAGAACTTTTGTTTGATAAATTAAAGTAGGAACTAGTACAGAGAAAAGGAAATTACTTGTAACAATTTGAAACCCATCTAGATGAAAACAATTTAAAAGAGTTAAGTTTTCAGGGCTCCAAGCACTGCTCTTCATCTCTGACTATGACCTTTCCCAGGCCCTTTGAGAAGGAAAAAGGAAGAAGAAGCCATAAATAGGTTATCTTCAGACAGGAAACCTTCAAATACTTGCAACAGCATGAACTCTGATAAAAGGACCAGGTGGTGGTGTTCAAGTTGATAACTGATTAAGTCTACCACACAAGAACAACTAAAGCTAATCTAACAGGCATTTTGAACAGTTTCCATCTAATCTGATCTCACACACCAGGCTTGGGTTGACACATAACTATAAGTGAAAACACTTGCCTAAGGTGCTACATTTCTGGAATTGAACTTAGAACTGTGTAATTGCAAAGTAAACCTTGTAACGATGCTAGCACCCAAATTACTATTGGACTAAGTGGTTCTTTTACATTAGCATATTATTTGTTGTGTCTTATGAAAAATTAAATTAAGTAAAACAATTAATAGTGTCTCTTGTTTTGCTAGGTTGCACGCTGTACCTATAATTCAACAGGTCGAAATAGAGTCACAAAGATTGGGTATGTATTGCATTGAACTCATCATCATCATTATTATGTAACTGCTTTTCATCTTGCCTTGGGTAGGATAGGTTATCAAATTCTGACATGGTTTGTTTTCTATGGCTGTGTATCCTTAACAGCAATCACTTTACAAGGTGTACTGAGTGCATTTTGTTATGGCATACTTCACCATCTCTCTCTTCTGCTGTTTCCTAATATCTCTCTCTCTCTCTCCCTGGCTTACCATGTACCTCCTCTATAGCAAGACACCTATTTCTGCCTCCCTACTTTTCTATCACAATCTAACCTTTCATCACCTGATACTGGATCACCTCCTCCAATGCCCCTCCCTTATAGCAAGACGTTAAAATTTTTTTTAATGGATATATCTTTTAATTTATTAATTGATTAATATTAATAGCTAATTATTTACCCTAGGTATTCAGGCTCTGTCTTTCTTTATAAGCTTTTTTTGATTTAAGGTTTTCTTCAATTTTTATAATAATATAATTTTATTCCACACTTTGCATGCAACCGGTTATTGAAAAGACCATTAGTTGAAAGGACCAATGAAACAAAACCATTTACAAATGTGTATCTATCAAACTAGTTGTATATTTTGGCTTATAACCTTATTTTAGTTCCATTCTAAACAAAACTGTCCGACGAATGGGAATGTGAAACTCTAAGAATTCATTCAAAACTTATTAGTATATACAAAGGCACAGACATAACTGTGTAGTTAAGAAGACTGGTATTAGGTTCAGTCCCACTGCATGACCCCTATTATTGCGTTTTACTGAACAATGCCTTGACATGAGATATAGAATTTTTAGAGAGGAGAATAAGATTTGTCTGTTCATTATTTCCAAATAAAATGGCTCCAACCATATTGTTGGGTTTGCTTTCTAAGAACTTAATCATATGTAACTACTCTTTCTCCCCCTCTCTCTCTCTCTCTCTCTCACACACACACACACACATTCTCATATAATCAATTGTGTCCATTATCTGAAACCTTAATAATTAACTCCAATGTTTATTCCCATTGCAGACCAACTCATGATGATGAGATGTGCAACTTCTACATGATGTACTATTCTCACAGTGAAGACCATATACCAAGCTATATGGAATGCATTAATAATGATTTCTCAGATGTCACTAAAGACATTCCAGCTTCCTCTGTCAAGCAACTGCCTTATAATCCATATTTGGAACAGAAAGCAGTGCAGTCAAAGACCCACCCCAGTGAAAATGTTGTTCACCAGCAGTTAAATAAAAATTCTCAGATAACAAGAGGGAAAAGTGATTCTCAACAACTGTTCCAAGGTAGGCAATATAGCAATGAGAAAAATTATAATTATCCGGTTTTTCCTAAAAATTATAAGTTTTCACAGCAGAATTCTGATGAATATAAAAGAACCAATCAGTACAAACGTTTTAATCAACAGTTTGATTCTTATGATAACAAGGTACCGGGATATATTGGGGATCACAGGTTGGATATGCAGCACCAAAAACCAAAGAATCGCAATAGAAATAAAGCGTTCCAGATTCTCAATGAACAGTTATTATCTGATTCTCAGCGAAATCACATGAGTCAGAACTATATATGAGTCAGAATATGAGTCAGAACTATATATGAGTCAGAACTATATATGAGTCAGAACTATATATGAGTCAGAACTATATATGGCAGAATATGAATCCATTTGAAAGATTGCATTTTTTAAAGAAAGAAGATTCTCAGTTTGCTACCAGCACTTCATTAGCCACAGGCACAGCACCGCATCAAGCCACAGTGCTTCCAGCGACATCTGCTGGAGGCCAACTTAAGAAAACTGCAGCTCCAAATGCTGCCAAGGCATATTCAGTCAGTAAGCGATCACTTTTGTGTTCAAAGCTACTGTTATCCATGTTGTTGCTATGTCTGTTTGTTTCCAACCAAGATATTTTAATAATTAATTATGTTAGACTTAACTGGCTTCAAAAAATTCTTTGCTAAGATTAAAGATATAAATTTCTTTACTCTAAAGGATATATGTATGTAGTGTGCGTACACGTTTGTGTGTGTGTGTGTGTGTGTGTGTGTGCATGCGCATGGACACATATATATATATAGACATATAAATATGTGTGTGTATATTTATATGTGTGCATGTGTATCTACATAGGTATCGACGCAGGAAACAACCTGAGAATCTTGTCAGTGATAATTTCTTTTATATTTTCTTCATGCAGCTCGGATTAAATAGTACTTCTTGATTTGATAATAATTAATATGCAAATTCTGTAAATTTTTGTATTTTGCAAAGTAATTATTTGGAGAGAGTTTTAGTTTATTGAGTGGTTCGGGTAAGGTAGCTTACCAATTTGTAATCTGTCATTGCTTTGCTCCTTTTCAAAGCCACTTGATTTTAATTAGCTTGCTCCTTGCTATCCCCCACATCTGGTTGTAAATATTTCCAAGTAGAGGGGACAATTTACAAGTGTATACAGTAGGAATTCTTTACAGTTTGTGTTATGTTTCCCTCGGACTGACTCGCAGAGATAACATAACGAGTTATACAATTTAATTATTACATTTATTGTTCAATTACATACAAAGAACGCACTCACCCAATGTTCGTTATGAATAAACAAAAGTCATGTCCGCCATATATATATCAATGACATTTTACTACGACAGTCCCACAAGACAACAACAATGAAACAATGAACTCAGACGAACCACATGACACACGGAACGTCAGACGAATTACATATCTAACAGTCCATATAACACCTCCCCACTGAAATTGATGCTACACAAGAAGTATCAACAGCAAAGTCTCTCTTGGGTTTTACGGGTTCTCTTGGACCGTCTTGGGTTGTCTGGTCCATACTCTGGAACGGGTAACATGGTCTTGGGTCTGGTTTGTCTTTGTGTTAGTGGCACAGTTTCCGAGATCTCCATCGGGTGATCTGTTGCAAATTCAAATACAATGTTTTCTGCATCACCAGGTTCATTGTCTTCCTCAGTTGTGTACCGCGGTCGCAGCTGTTCCCAGTGTCGTCTCCACATCGGGCCATGAGGTATGACCTTCACGTTAAAGCAGCGAGTACCCAATGACTTCTTAATGATTGCTGGTACCCATCGGGGATCTTTGTCTCGGCGAGGTCCATAGTAGAGTGCATACACAGGATCTCCGGCCTTGTACTGCCTGGTAACTTTAGCGACATCACCCGAGCTTGGAGTCACCTGAGACTTATGTGCTTCCTTAGACTGTTTGCCTTGAGCAATGTGTGTTGGCGATGGCAGCAGAGAATCAATCCTTGTTCGTATCTGCCAGTTATTCAAAAGTTCACTTGGAGAGAATCCACAGGATGTTGGTGTTCTCCGGTACTGCATCAAGAATTCTTGAAGTGCTCGTGTTGGCGGAAGAGAAGACTTCCTCAGAGCTTGTTTGAAGGTCTGCACCAAACGTTCCGCTGCTCCGTTGGTAGCTGGGTGGTAAGGTGCACCTGTCAGGTGTGTGATCCCGCGTTCTTTGCACCAGCTCTGGAACTCCTCAGACGTAAAAGTTGGTGCGTTATCGGTGACCAGTGTGTGAGGAAATCCGAAGTGCACAAAGTCTTCCTCAAGCAGATTCAAAGTGGCTTTGGAGGACGTGGAGGAAGTGGGATGAATGCATGGGTACTTGGAATAAGCATCTGTGATCACCAGCCAATCTCTACCCATAAAATTTATTGCATGGTCCAGATGTAAGCGGCTCCACGGCTTTTCTGGTAACATCCATGGGTGAACTGGAGGCTTAGATGGCTGCCTTTGATGTTCGTTACATGAATCACATCGTCGACTGGCTATCTCTATAGCAGCATCGATACCAGGCCAATATACAGCAGTTCTTGCTAGCTGTTTCATGCGTTCCATGCCAAAGTGTCCGAGATGCAGAAGATTGAGGATCTTTGGCTGCAAGCTATGTGGAATCACAACTCTAGATCCATGTATAAGGCATCCATGACAGATACTAAGTGAGTTTGATAACTTACGGAACTTGTTGACTTCGTCATTGATCTCCATGTTCTTTGGTGGCCAGCCTTCACGGACGTAGCGCATCACTGTAGATATCACTGGATCTTTCCCTGACTCTTGACGGAGGACGTTAGCATCCACAGGTTGGACTTGAATACTAAGAGCTTTGATGGCACACACCATGTCTATGTCTTCACCATTTTCCTTTCTGTCAAAGTCGTTGTCATCACCGAATGGCAAGCGACTGAGGGCATCAGCATTGCCATGATCTGCTGATTTCCGATATTCAATGGTGTAGTCAAACTGGTTCAGCCACAGGGCCCATCGTGCTAGTCTGTTAGCAGCGAGAAGTGGCGTCCCTTTCCTCGGACTGAATAGTGATGTCAGTGGCTTGTGGTCAGTCACGAGTACGAATTTACGACCGTACAAATATTGGTAAAACTTCTGCAAGCCAAATATGATAGCTAGGGCTTCCTTTTGAATTTGACTGTAGTTACGCTGTGCAGAAGTGAGAGTCTTGGACATATTGGATATTGGGCGCTCGCTTCCATCAGGATAGCGGTGAAACAGGACTGCTCCAATACCAACGTTTGATGCGTCACAAGCCAGTCCCAAAGTTTTGTTTGGATCGAAGTGTATCAGAACTTGACTCGATGAAAGTACATTCTTCAAGTGATCAAAAGCTGACTGTTCCTCATCTCCCCACTTCCAAATAGTTGACTTTTTTGTAAGGCAATAGAGTGGCTCTGCTATACTGGCTTGGTTTGGGATAAACTTTCCATAAAACTGAACTGAACCTAGGAAAGATTTCAAGCTTGATTCGTTCGTTGGAGATGGCATCTTTAAGACTGCTTCGACTTTGGATCCCTTAGTGATCCCTTCAGCCGACAAAATGTGTCCAAGGTATTCTACACTGGGTAGTGCAAACTGGCACTTTTCACGGCGACATCTGAGTCCATTGTCGCTTAGACGTGTGAGCAGACACTTTAGGTTGTTTAAGTGACTGTTTGCATCTTTCCCACTGACGAGCATGTCATCCTGGAAGACGGCCACTCCAGGTAGATCATGGGTCAGGTTTTCCATGATCTCCTGAAAGTAACCAGGTGCTGACTTGATTCCGAAAGGGAGTCGTTGTTGCAGGAGTACTCCACGGTGAGTGCTGAGTGCGAGTCTGCGTTGACTTTCTGGAGCCAGTTTGATCTGATTATAGGCATCAGCAAGGTCTATCTTTGTATATCTGAATCCACCTCCGAGTTTCTGCATCAGTTCAGCAGGGAGTGGCATTGGATGACGGTGATCAGCAAGTTGGTCATTAATTCCCACAGAGTAGTCACCACAAATCCGTAGTTTGGGCTTCAGGTTGCTTGAAGCGTGTGCTTTACGAATCGGTACCACTGGCGTTCCGTATTCATTGAATTGAACAGGCTTCCAGATTCCCTTGGCGATGCCTTCTTCGTAACCTTTGGCCAGGTCATCACGAAGAGCAAATGGGACCGGACGTGCCTTGTGAAAGACTGGTGTTGCGTCCGATTTGAACTTCACTTCCAGTTCAAAGTTCTTGAGACATCCCAATTCTTGCTTGAAAAGATCTCGAAATTCATCACACATGTTGTTACAATCTTGCTGCAGGGAAACATAGGGCTCGCTTGAGGTCTTTGGATACATCCCTTCTGCACCTTCCCTCTTAGCTTGGCTGTCTATGCTTTTCAAACCTAGAGCAGTGTCTACGGAAATTCCCAGAGTCTGGATAGCATTCCGACCCAGCAAATTAAGATCAGAGATCTTGGTGACTATGTAAGGTATAAGATCCTGCTTACCAGTTGTTGGATCCTTGGTTTGGCCCATGAAAGTTCCTAGAACAGGCAGGTTGTGCTTGCTGGCAGATTCATAGCGATGCTTGACATCTTGCAGCTTTGGTCTTCCAAGTTGTTTCCAGACTGACAAGGAAACAAAATTGCCTGTAGTAGCAGTGTCCAATTCCATTGTGAACAGTCTGTTCTGGATTGTTACTGGCACAATTAAACTGTGAGTGTCTCGGGAAACTTCACCTAGGATCGCCTTGACTAGCTCAGCTTTTGTGATTCTTTTCACGGGAGTTTGTGAATGGCCATTGCGTTGCTGATGTTGTTTTTTCCTACACACCGCTTGCAAATGACCCTTTTTATCACAAAAATGACATTTGGTTTCCCTGAAAGGACAGTCTGTTGCTTTGTGGGCCTTTCCACATCGGTAGCATTTCTCCTGGTTTGTGGAATAAGACTGCTGATGTTTCTTTTGAGGACTCTTATTCCTGTTCTGCTGGACCTTGTACACCTGCTTGGTTTTGGAACCGTATACAGTTTCTTTTGCAACCTTTGCTGCGTCTTCAGTCTCAATGGCAACCTGGACAGCACGGGCAAAATCTAGTTCTGAGTCTTTTATCTTAAAAAGCGCCTTCAGAACCGCTTCATTGTTAACCGAACATATGAATCTCTGTCTCAGAGCTTCATCCTGTGGGTTGGTGATCGCTGGAAAATCACAGGTAGCTGCATCCTGGCGTATACGTGCTGCCAGCTCCTGGAGAGTTTCGCCTGGCTTCCGCTGCATATCACTCCAAAACTTGAAACGCTCTCTCACAATGAAAAGTTTAGGGTCGAACTGTTCCTTCATGAAGTCAACGATTTCGTCCATTATCAAGTTGTTGATATCTTTAGGCGGATTTTGTTGGGTAGCCAGATTAGCAAGTTGTTTGTAAACAGTAGCAGTCTGATTGGTCAGGAACACTTGTGCCATGCGTTTTTCAGGTACAGCATTAGCAGCCACAAACGTACGGAATCTTGACCAGTAATCAGGCCATAGTTCTGTCGCTGAATCAAATGCAGTAAATGGTGGAATCGACACTGTTGTTGAAGCAGCTGAAAAATAGCCACTAGAATCGCCTTCAACTTGTCGAGCACCAAACAGTTTTAACAGAGCGTCCATATCTCTCTGATGTTGTTGCATTTGCTTGTCCATTTGTTCCCTAAACAATTTAATAAGTTCTACTGTCTGTTTTTCAGCCATTGTTATTACGATGAATAATTTTACGGTAAAGTAAGCATGTATCCTATCGGTCCTATCGGTCCTATCGGCGACGCCAATAAACTCTGTTATGTTTCCCTCGGACTGACTCGCAGAGATAACATAACGAGTTATACAATTTAATTATTACATTTATTGTTCAATTACATACAAAGAACGCACTCACCCAATGTTCGTTATGAATAAACAAAAGTCATGTCCGCCATATATATATCAATGACATTTTACTACGACAGTCCCACAAGACAACAACAATGAAACAATGAACTCAGACGAACCACATGACACACGGAACGTCAGACGAATTACATATCTAACAGTCCATATAACAGTTTGTTTGCTTGCAGTGCTGGGCTCACATTCTCCCAAAGAAATTAGTGTATCAGATACCAAGAATCAGTTCCTGTCCTGTGGTTGGTTCCTCTTGGAGTGAGGGGAACATTCAATTAACCATTCTATTTGAAGAACCTTTTACTTTACACTCACAACAGTAGCTGTGACTCTTTTCTTCTTTAGAACATATATCTTCATTTCTACATTTTAAGTGGAGAAAAACCGTTGATGAAGGATACGGTTACTATCATGTCACCTATAGAAGATATATTTGGTTAAACTATGCAAAAAATAGTAAACCTTTTAGAAACACAAAAATGATTCAAAACATTCTTTAAAACCAAAACATAAAATTATAAACGAATTAACAATTTATAAGTGGTAAAGTAATTGTTCAACAAATGATCAACACATGGTTCCAGCTCCAGGGTCTGTTGCTCGCTTCCCTCTCTCAAATTGGGTATTATAATGTCTAATCTCATAAAATACAAAATATCAGTTGTTTATTCTGACTTCCATGTAAAATACAGGCATTGCATGTTCAAATGTTTACTCTTTCATTAATTGCTGCAGTGAAATTTTATGACAATAACATATTTCAGGTTGTATCCTACATTCGATGTAGTTTTGGTAAAGAAACAAAAAGCAATTTCATCTTTTTAATAAAAAAAAATCTCCTACACTTCTCTCCCGCTTCTATTATTTATGTCTGTTTTGTATAATTATCATTTTGTTGTATGTATAGTGTGCATTTAAGTCTTGTCTTTCTGTGCATGCTTTTCTTTTTTACTACCCATGAAGAATATGAAAAATACTAGGAATTAAATTTTTCTAGCTGAAAGACAAAAATATTTAGCCACCCCTGGATGTTGTATGTGGCAGTGTGGTGGCCAAAATAGAGTGCCGGCTTAAATATCATGGATATTTAGTTTTTATCTCCCTATTAAAGTCATGTTTGAGCTTCCTTTGCCAGTCATTCCTCCAGTGTGTACTGGTGTTCATTTGCAATCTTATATCAAAATAAAAGTCAGTAGTGCAGATGTAAATGTATCCTCCCCAAACCACAATTTATATTCTTAGATAATCACCATATTTTATGCTTCAAATTTCTGTTGTAAATTATTGGATGTATCATTTTTTCATCACTCACAATTGCATAAACAGATTTAATAACTGATCTCATAAAGTATTGACTAAAAGTGCTGTGATCTGAGATTGAACCTGTAATCATGAAGTTGTAAAGTAAACTTCTTAATAACTGAACCTTATCTGCACCCATGTGTGCATGTGTATATGTCTGTAAATGAAGTGTTTTTTATTGTTTTCATGCTGCCTTATTAAATTAATGAGTCAATTTTTTTTCTACACCTAATATGGTTATTCTGCATTAGTTGTGTATCTGTATTTTACTCCTTTATCCTCTTCATATATGCATTTTTGTGGTTGCTGTCTTGATAGAAATGTGAGTATTTGTAATGCATGATTCTCTCAGAGAATTAGACTTAATACACTGTTCTATGTTATTTGGTTCTTGTAGATATGACTTATGTACCTGATTGGCCAGCTAAGAATGGATTAACCCTTGGCCATGTCAGTGGTGTTAGTGTAGGACCTGATGGCAGTGTACATGTTTTTCATCGAGGACCTCAAATCTGGAATACAAGGTGAGATTTTTTATTATTATTTGTTTTCCCCTTTTGTGCTTAAATCCTGATAATTAACATTTTAGGAATCAGATCACTCTGTCAAATGTAATGCATATTTATTTACCCACATTTTCCTGCAGTCATTGATTTGTAGATGTTCAGGGTGGATTCCAGTCTGGGGAAGAAGTTTGTTCTAGTTATGGGAACTTCTCTTTCCCAGATAAATTCTTCATCATCATCTTACAACACCTGTTTTCCATACTGGCATGGGTTGGATGGGTTGAAAGGATCCAGTGAGTCACAGGGCTGTATCATTGTCATAAACCACCTCAAAGAAGGTTTTTATTCAAATTTTAATCCTGCTCACCATGTAATCCGTTAATCACGGCTGTCCAACAATTAAGATACGTTGTTTTATATAAAGTATCTATCAACGTCATTCAACACTATGCTGCATTTTCGTACTCACTACAAAATAAGATATTTATATTTTTTATCTATTATTTACTACTGTAGAAAGGAATTAACATTAGGATATTATAATTCATAACAATCATGTTCCATGTCGGCTTTGGCATGGTTTCTACGGCTGGATGCACTTCTTAATGCCAACCACTTTACAGTGTATACTGGGTGCTATTTTCATGCAAAAGCTTTAACTAAGTGTTGGGTAGTATTTGAAAGTGTTTTTATGCTGGGGTAAGAAGAAGTGTCTTGAAGTAGAGAAAAGATATATGGTTGCTCTGCATTTATATAAGGGTGAGAAGTATCTGGGGATAACTAATTTTTAAAACATATTTTTTTATCATTACCCCACATCTCCCCAAAAAAGAGCTAAACTGAATTTTAATTAAACTTAAATGTTCCTTGCTTATTTTCCTTTTATCAAATTTCTGTTTCATGTTAAGTATCATTTTTGTTTTTCTATTTCTTTATTTTTGTGTTATATATTTCCATTCCAGATCCTTCAATAAAAGTAACATTTTCCAGGATCAAAACAAACCAATTTTAGTTCCAACAATTGTAGTCTTCAGCAAAGAAGGAAAATTACTAAACCAATGGGGTAATAATACGTAAGTTATAATTTTCAGTATATTATTTTTGTTGCCTTCAACAAATAAAACTAAGCAAAATGATTTAATTAATCAGTAGTATTAATGAGCTCCATTCGCTATTACATCTAGTAGATGTGTAAATAGCCATTACATCCAGTACTTGTATAAATAGTTTTTACATCCTATTCTGTTATAAATGACCACATTTAGTCATCTAGCTAATGCTTTTCCTTATTACTGAGAGTGTAAATTTAAATTACCAAAAATTCCCTAGCTTACTCTATCCACTCTGTTATAGTCCCTATATCTATCCAATAGCTCTTATCACTAATAATCAAATTTAGCAAAATTCATACAGAGCCTTACACAGCTAGGTTTCAAAATAAGCTTTCTGTCTCTCTTATCTTTCACCCAGCTCATTCTGTTCCGATGAATAATAATTGGAGTAAGCTCTATTTACAGAAATACTTCTCTTGCAGGTTTTTTATGCCCCATGGAATAACAGTTGATAAAAATGGTTCTGTTTGGTTGACCGATGTTGCTTTACATCAGGTAAATATTAAGCTCATTCATCATCATCATCATCATCAGTATCATCATTTAATGTCCATTGTTCATGCTGGTATACCTTAAATAACAATACTTTGTGTTACTATTTTTGCAGTTTTGCTTAAATGCAGAAACCCTTTCTAGTTTAGTTTTAATTTTCAAAGGAACTTTTTTTTCACTTTGAGGTTTTCCGTTTCTCTGCTGGAGTGAGAAAACTTGACTTAGAATTAGGAGAACGCTTCCGTCCTGGTAATGATAAACAGCATTTCTGTCAACCCTCAAGTGTTGCTGTTATGTCTGATGGTCAGTTCTTTGTAGCAGATGGGTAAGTTTTTCTCTGTATCATTTGTCTTCACGTATTTGTCTTCTGAAATATCAGATACAGTTGTGAACAATAGCCTTTACTGAATGCATTGTTCTGAGAGAGGAATTGACTTTTCATCTTTCTTGGTGGGGAGGAAGAAAAATAAACCTCTGACACAAACATCCATAGCCACTCAGGAAATGAGTGATCTTGTAATTGAGAGAATATCTTGAAGATGCTTCTGTAAATGTGGGGAAATGACAATGACACAGTATCAAAACCTTAATTTTACAAAACACTTATATACACTATGGAATTTGTTAGCATTAAACAAGCTACTATATTATTTGTCAGTTATACAGCATAGTTGTTGGTCTTTTGACTGGTAGCTTAGTATTATAAAAAATGTGGTCATATTTGATTCTCTGTCATTGTCTACAGAGCCTGTTCATTTGATTTTACTCTTGGATTTCATGCTTATTCAGAGACGGTGGGAGGAGACTACTCTTGAACATCTAGTGCAAATCCTTTCCTAGAATATCTGGTATACAGACTTCATTTGCTGCACCATAAGGCATATAGTTTTTTTGTGCAGGGGTTCCTTGAGACATGTATTTTATTTTAAGGGTTATGCAAGAGTAAAAAGGCTGAAAAACACTGAGCTAATGGCAAATGATAATAACTTGCAGGTTTACAGAGAGAGCATGGTCACTTGATCAGTTAGAAATAGCAGCCAAATTTCCTTCAAATCACCTACATTTAAGACAACCTGCTGTCTTTAGTTTGGGCAGGATGGTAAATATAAACAATTGTGAGATTTAGGGCATTTTCTTGAGATTTGACTGCACTGGGAAGATCTAATATGTATGATTTACAGATGGAGAATGTTGAAGTCAAGCAAAAATGAAGCTTATGAGAAGAAATATAACATGAATCATGATGATAATGATGAAGATAGATGTAAAGTAAAAATAAAGAAGATAATAAAGAGTACATAAAGTGAAGAAGATCAATCGGGATAAAGAAAAGATGACAATTAAAAACAAAATATCAAAAATACTTTTTTTTTTTCATTATATAGTGATAGGAAGAAGGGTGGAAGTATCTTCTAAACTGGCCAGAATTCTTGGAAAGAATAAACTCTGCTAAAGGCACCTTAGAGTTTGATACTCATTATAGAATTATGGTGAAGCATATTTCCTAATTAGTGAAGTTGTTTGTCATAGTTACCAACCGCGGGGCTCTTGATCATGAGGTTATGGGTTCAATTGCCAGTCCCGGAAGTGTATTGTCTCTAGGCATGGCATTTCACTTCACATTGCTCGACTTCGTTTGGCTGGTAAAAATTTGTATTAAAGACAAACAGAAGACCTAGTTATCCTATCTTTTACCCTATCCCCACCTCTATTAAAATTTTTCATCACAATCACTATGTGAAAAGATTAATTTTTCTGTTAACTGTAAATCCTATTAAAATCATTTTTCTGTTTTTACAGATATTGCAATTCAAGAATAATGAAATTCTCAAAAGAAGGTATGTTCCTTGATGAGTGGGGCCACAGTGATTCAACTCTACAATGTGAGTATTAAATATCATGTCCAGCCCCTGTTTACAAATGACTGCTGTAATTTGTCTTGAAATTCAACTCCTTTTATGCCTACTTTTCTTAACTGCAATTATTTCTGAGTTTGAGCAAATTTGTATCATAGAAATGGAAAACTTAAGAGAGGTATGAGTGTATCAATAGATAATGTGGCTACAGCGAGAGGGATCATCATCATTTAACATCTGTTGTCCATGTTGGCATGGGTTGGACAGTTTGACCAGGGCTTGTAAGGTGAGGGGCTGCACAGACTCCAGTTGGATTTGGCATGGTTTTCTACAGCTGGATGTCCTTGCTTCCTAACACCAACCACTCCAAGAGTGTAATGAGTGCTTTTACGTGCCAGTTGTGCGACACCAGTATCTGCCACAACTCCAATTTCACTTGGCTTGATGGGTCTTCTACTCAAGCACAGCATATTGCTGAGAGTCTCAGTCATTTGTCATTGCCTCTGTGAGGCCCAACACTTCTTCCCCTAGCAGAAAGTCAGGGTATCATCTATGATCTGGCAATAATGGGGAGACTGTACTTTGCTGATGAGGCATACCAAATCTGAAACATGTCCAGGGTTGTCAATATACTGCTGAAAATCAGACTTTCTCTTGGCTCAATGTTATCTATTTTAATTTACATTCTAGAGTTGTCTCCTCTGTATTTCATGATCAGTGTTATACATTAAGATAATGCTGTGAGATTTCAATTAAGTGAAATTTGGTTCACAACATTAAGTATATCAGTGTACAATTTACTTTTCTGCTTTCTGTTTATAGTATATGAAATAGGTCACTATTAGAGAGTATGATTTGCTTTTATGGAATAGAAATAGCATATCTTTTCATCTGAATATTGTTTATATTTGTTCAGCTGATGGATTCCCTGCACCATTTGTATTCTTCATTGTACATTCTGTTACTGTTGCTGAAGATAAAGGATTGGTTTGTGCTAGTGACAGAGGAAATGGACGTATACAATGCTTTGATTTAACTGGAAAATTTAATAAGCAAATTCATCTGAAAGAATTTGGCTATGTAATATATTCCGTCGACTATTGCTATCAGCACGGTAGGAAAAATTTTCTTTTTACCTTTTATACAAAACTCACAACATAAAAGAGGACATAGAATTTACTTAATTGAAGCTTGTTTTTGTAATAAAGGAAGTTAGCTGATGTTCAGTTTTAATTTTGCTTAACTGTTTTGTGAATATTTCTATTGAGACACAGTTTAATCTGGGTGTTTTAATTAATTTTGTAAATAATATATAAAGAATTTTGATGGATTTCTTAAAATAATTAAATTTTTCTTATGAAATTGGTGTTTGAAATTTAATTTCATCAAAAGTTCTTGCATAAAATTATGATAGGAAGTTTTAATTTAAATGTGAACACTTTTAAAAAGTGTGAAGCAATTTCAGGCAGGCAAGTGTCAAAATAATTAACATTGCAATATTAAAATGACTTAAAGGAAAGACAAGAGTATTCCGGTGAATATTATATATTTCTATGTGCTACTTCATGGTTCTGAGTTCAAATCTATCAGAAGTCAACATTTTATTTATCTTATCTTTTTTACCTGTTTCAGTTCTTAAACTGCAGCCATGCTGAGACACTGCTTTGACAGATTTTACTTAAACAGATTGACCCCACTATTCTTTTTTGTTCTTAAAGACTGATACTTATTCTATTGGTCATTTTTGCTGAACTGCTAAGTTATGAAGACCTAAACACACCAACACTGGTTGTCAAGTGGTGATGGGGATCAAACACTCCCACTCACACACACAATTTCTCTGCAAATTCGCAGACTTCCCATCCACACACACACATGAAAGCACTCTCCCTTTATGCTAGTTGATTGTCATTTCATACATCAATTTTATTTGACATTACTCCTCCCTCACAAGTTGCTAGACTGTTGTAGTTGCATAATATAATTTCACAGTTTTCTTTCTCCGAGTCAGGTTGTCAGATAAAAGTGTCACCATTTCTGGCAACAGGAGGTGGGATATGGACTCAGAAAGCACAGAGCTGCAATAAATATTATCACCTGATCTTCAAAGAACTTCACTAATCTACCAGTCTGATACTTTGTTATCAATACTGAAAGGATAAAATGCATATATGTCACAGATTCCTGCTAATTTTAGCACAAGGTCAGCAATTTTGAGGAGAGGTGACAAATCAATTACATGACCTCCAGTACTTGGCAGGTACTTTATTTTGTTGATGCCAAAAAGTTAAACGGCAAAGTTGACCTTGGCGAGATTTGAACTCAGAATGTAGAGTTGGAACAAATGCCACGAAGCATTTTGTCCAACACTTGTCGGATATAATTTAGATAATTATCTTTTTACATTACTAAGGGTGTAATATTAATTAATTAGAAATGTCTTGGTTAACTATATTTTGGTAATGCTCACTTTACTATAATAGTATACAGTGTAGGATGTATTTATAACTACTTAGTTTTTCAATAAAACTTTCAAAGTCCTTTTAAACTGTTTAGATATGTTATGATTTGTATCTTATTTGTGAGATTATATTTATTTCAGGTGGAATTTTATTCGCTGTGAATGGTCCACAAAACCACACTAAGAGACCTTGCAAAGTGTTTGCTATCGACATAAAAACAGGCATATTGCTATCCTCATGGAACTGTCCAAAGGTTTGTATTGGTTTTGATAATGTTAGTTAAAAAGAATCTCTCCTTCTTGTTTTCTCTACCCCACCCCCACCTGTGCCATCATGATTATCATCATCATCATCAGTAACACTATCAGTCATCACCTCCATCACCATTCATTCATTTGTTTCATGTTTGTTTTCCATACTAGTAATGGTTAGACAGGAGAAATAGTTGAGGAAGGATTTTTTTATAGCAGGTTGTTCATTTTGTCACCAAACCTTACTTGTTTTTCAAGCAAAGCAATTGTTTCCAGAGGAATTTGAAAGCAAGTAGATAATTTGTTGGCTGGAAATGTCAACAAGCACCACTAGTCACGGCACAGTTACAAATGGTGAAGTCACTGTGTGCATCACATGTGATAGACTTGTTCAAAGTACTGTGGAATTGAACCCAAAGCTATCTGGTTGACAAGTAAACTCAACTCATTTCTACCTCATTATTATCAGTATCAATCTTATCATTAGTGCCATTATCTACATCATTATTATCATCATCCTCATCTTTATCACCACCACCATCATTATCAACATTGAGTTATGGTTTCTGACAGATCTGACTAATGCATGCTTGCATGAGAAAATAGAATTTAAACACAGCTGAGAGAGGTGATGATGACAACAATTATTACTGTTGCAGCTACTGATGATGAATGGATGCTTGTGTGCACACTGGACTGTATGCAACTGTTTTGCACATGAAGCCCTTACAAGTATGGCATATCAGGTCTCCAATGACAATCATGAGTCTCTGGAACTGTCGTGCATGCTGTGATAAAGCTCTAAAATTTCTCTACTCAAACTGAAAAGATACCTACACCAGCAGAACAAGCAATAATGTAGCATTTCTTTAATTAGAGACAGTTAATTAGTTTGGTTCACATAAATGACAATGAGATCAAAATGTTTTTTATGTTTCATTTATCCTCTTGTTATTTGCAGGGTCTAGGCTTTCCTCACGATATCAGTGTTGATAATAAGAACCATGCAGTGTATGTTGGCGACTTATTGGCTAAAACAGTCTGGAAGCTACAGATGACAACTCCCAATATTTCTGGTATGAACATCATCATTATTGTTTAATGTCTGCTTTCCATGCTGGCATGGGTTGGATGGGTTGACTGAGGACTGGAGAGCCAGGAGGCTGCATCAGGCTCCAGTCTGATCTGGCATTTCTATTTCTTAATTTTTATTTCTTAATTTTTATTTCCAAAAGTGTTCTGTATGGAAATATAGTTGGGTCAGTCAAAGGTTCAAATGAAGCCAAAGGACTGAAACAAAGAGCAAAAGCTAAGATTGCAGTAAAACAGTGGAACACTTGTATGTAAGTGAAAACAAAATGAAAAATTGTCCACGATAAAAAGTAAACGTTGTTCAATAATAGATGTTCCATGGTTGAGACTACACATCGATTTCAATGGTCCTTTAAATGGTTCTTACTTCTTAGTGGTAGTTGATAGTTTCTCAAAACGGCCATAAATTCTTTACATGAATTGTTTGCAAGATTTGGCATCTCAGACAAGATAGTGTCTGACAATGGAATGCAATTTGCATCTGTGAAACTTAAAAAATTTTGTGAAACGTTTGTGGTAAAACATATAACTACAGCGCCATACCATCACAGATCTGATGGACAGCCAGAACACTTTGTCAATGCCTTCAAAAGAGCCCTTAGAAAATTGAATAAGGAAGTTATGGATGAGGTAGATGTACAACAATTTCTAAGAGTGTACCATGTGACACCAAATCCAAATACACCAGCAGGTAGCTCACCAGTGGAGTTGATGTTTGCAAGGAAAGTAAAATCAGTCTTTGATAAATTGCTGCCTGGCAAGAAAATAAAAAATGTCAGAGAAGACATAACAAGATTCTTTAAAACCGATGGAAAGGTGTACACAAGAATGGAAAGAAGAGTTGGGACGATGGCATAATTACCAAATGTATAGATAAAATGATGTATTGGTTAAAAAGTAGAAAAGGCATACAAAAGAGAGACCGACTAAAAAAAGAGATTCATGGAAAGTGAACTAAAGAAGTTGGAGGAATTGTTGGAATGGTTGTACAATATGTTCCAAGTACCAATGCCACTACAGGTGATTGAACCCAGGCATAAAAGGGAGAGGAAAATAAAACGTACAGAGTTCCTGAAAATAGATGCCAAGTGCAAAAATATTAAATTGTACGAAAAATTCTCACAAAAGGGAGATGAGGTGAATAAAAAAAAAATTGTTGCTAAATAAAATGACATTTCCTAAGAAAAACTTAAAAGGGGAGATGTTATAGGGAATTAGTAATAATGGTAAACTCCCTCCCACATGACAAATGGAATAACTTAGTCACTATAAGTAAAGTGACATACATGAAGTATCCAAGTACAAAGTAGACTGTTGGCGATTAATGTGTTTCCAGTATTATGATGCGAGTACAATTCGTGAAGCTGAACCAATATTTACATGTGAGAGACATTAGCAGTACCCCAGTACGTGGAGAACTTTGAGACAAAAATTATGCAATAGAATTGATTAAGAACCCTTTCTTCAATTATGTTCCAAATATCACATTAATATATTGATAAATAAAAAAGCTACAGGTGTTTAATGAGACTAGTCTAAATTCATGATTATTTTAGAATTTAATTGAAACTCATGAGGGGTGTATTTTGGCCAGAAATATAGTAACGAAAGGGTTAAAGGATTATAACACTTACCTTCTGTGTCTGGTTGGAACAAATCAATAAATTTATGTTTGTATTTTGTGTATATGCTATGCATATACATGCATGGATAAACGTTTCTATAAATGTTTATTTTATTTTTGAAATATTTATTTGTAGGATATTTGTCTAAAAAGAATGAAATCCCTCAGCCTATGGTGACCGAAAATGTTCCACTGCTTGACAATGGGCTGGAAAGTACCTCTGATTCAAATTTCAAGGCTTCAGTCATTGTCGGTAGCCTCTTGGTCGCCCCTATGTTTTTCATAGTACTCATAACTGTTTTCGTGCGTTACTATCATGCAGGTGAGGCTTTACACTTTTGTTAGACTCTCATGAAATTATTTCTTCTATAAAGAATAATCTTGTTTTTGTTTTGTCCCACATCAATCCCTGCTAGAGCAGACCTATGATCAAAAGCATCCAAACCGGTTGCTATTTCTTGCAGGTCAAGTAACCATCTAAAGACTCGTATTTCATGTCTATGAAATGGTTCGTTTCTAAACTAGTCTATTATTCTACTCCATTAATTAATCATTTCTGTATATTTACTTTGCTGTTTGTTTACTACTCACTAAGCAAGTTACAATAGGATTTTATTGTCTAAGAAAATCAGGAAAAAGTACAAGCACATTTTCAGTTGTCTCCTACATTTGGCACTGACTAATATTTTTACTCCACACATTCTAATTTTTTTCTAGTTTGAATATTTAATGCTCTGTACATTAAATATGTAAAAGGTTGATAGTTGCAATTGAGACTTTAGCCTCTCTCTATCACCTTTCAACAAAATTATATATTAAGGAAACAGTGGAACAATTAACAACACAATAAAAATAAGTTTAATTTTTGGTGATGCTTGGTTTTACAAACCCTGTGTTATTCAGCCTGGCAGCCACTGGTTAACTTGTAATCGGCTTTGGAAGGTTAAAGGCTTCGTTGAGGCATCTCAGAGGAGCAAGTTGCTGTCACATCGAAGGCATTGTGCTAAAGAGGGTTAGAAAACAAAAGAAGTGCTTTAAGTAGTGGTTTTACTACGCATGCGCACTCGAGGGGCTTCTGGGCAGGCAAGTCCCTTGCGCATGCGTAGATTGTACTTCCTTAACGGCAGCCATAATTTCGCGCTACTACAAATATATTAGCTGTGCATTCAGAGTTCCAATCATATCTCCTCTCGTTGGAAGCTTTAAAAAAACTTTCCAAATGCTGATTCTTCTGACTGGAGTTGTGATTAATGGATAGTATTAGTAATGGGAAAAAAAAAATCTTAATCATACCACAGTTAGGCCAAACTTACTGTGTCCTCTTCACTGAGAATCTGGCTGGGCTGACAGTTAATACTGATTGACCACATGCTACAAGGTCATGGCAGATGAGGAGGTGTCTGAGGGAGATGGGGACTGGCTGGGACTCTGCTGGATGGGTCACCCAGGAGGACCTGGGAATAGACTGACAGACAGTGAACGTAGTAACACACTGCAAAGGCATGTGCCCTCATACCTGACCTGATTTGAACCAGTTTCCTTGGTTTGATCAGATCTGCTGCCGTTACCATTGTATATAAAGGATACGTACTATCTCTTCGTTTAGGTGCAACTGTTTGGCTGTGTGGTTAAGAAGAAGTTCACTGTGTAACTATATGATTCTGGTTTCAATTCCATTGCTCAACACTTTGAGCAAGTGCCTCTTACTATAGCTTTGGGTTATGTTTCATGAGTGGAATTTGATCAATGACAACTGTGTGATGCACATCAGCAGAATATGTAAATCAGTACTTTCAAGCAAAAATACGATTTGTTTTGTCCTACTTGCACAGTCACTTCATTGTCAATCTCTGCTTTGTATATATATATATATTGTGAATTAGTGATTGGTCCTTTGAAAACCTATAACCAACCATTCTATTGTCTATAAAAAGCAATGTAAAATAAATAATATATACGTAGTGGGGGGTGGGGTGATTTTTCCAGCTGTAAGATTGCAATATTTGTAATATCCATTCTGTAACACTCAAAAGCCATGGGTGTTTCTTTAACCCTGGCCTGATTGTGTTATGCTTATCTGAGATATAAATTACTGGTCAATGACAATGTTTCTTTTTTTCTCTTTTGTTTATACTTTGTAGGCAAGTTAAAATGTTGCGACTACAGGAGAAGCATGGCTGGTCATCAACACAGGTCATTTTTTGGTAACCTTCTGATTGACCGACACAAAGGCTTCAACCCTTTAAATACTGAGGACAGTGATCATGAGATAGACCCATTGAATAATTCAGATGACGAAGATGACTACAGAATTACAAGGAAGACTTGATTGACACTATGGACATTAAGCAAATATTTAAAAAAGAAAAAAATCAATAAAAATATATGTACTGTGAACTTTGGACATTTGAAAAACATATTTTTAAAAGTCGAGCAAATTTTACTATTTATTCTCATTCCACTTTAAAGAATCATTATTATTAGTATCAACATTTATTATTATTATTATTATTATTATTATTATTATCGGAGTCAATAAAATAAGTCCCAGTTGAACACTGGGACCCATGTAATCAACTCATCCCTCCCCCCAAAAGTGCTGCCCTTATGGCAAAATTTGAAACTATTATTATTATTCAGCCAAAGACAGGGATCAATATAATTGACTGCTCCATTCCCTCAAACATGTAACCTTGTGTCCATGTAAGAAATTACTACTACTACTACTACTACTACTGTGTGCCATAATGTAACAAATAAGTTCTTGACAAATCTAGTTTTGATTCCAACTTGGAGCCATTTTACTAACCTAATAGTATCCTTTGATAAATACATGAAATTCCCAAATCCCTGTTTCCTCTTCCTCTGTAAATCTATGTCATCAGAGCTATGTAAGAAACGATCATTGTTGTTATTGATTTTCTGGTTCTTTATGCTCTAAGTTCAAATCCCACCAAGGTCATCTTTGTTTCTTTCTCCTCAGCTTGATAAAATAATAAATACCACTCAAGTACTGGGGCTGGTTAATTAACTACATTTTCTGACCCCTAATTACGGGCTATGTGCCTGTGTTCTGCTTCTTATTTTTTTAGTTCATATCCTACCAAGATCATTTTTATTTTTTAACCTTCTGGGAATCAATAAAATAAAGTACCAGTCATGTACTGAGGCTCATATAATTGAGTTTAGAAACCAATATTATCATTATTGATAAGGTGGTGAGCTGGCAGAATTGTTAGCGTGCTGGGCAGGATTTAGTGTGTCTTCGCGTTCAGAGTTCAGTTCCACTGTGGTTGACTTGGCCTTTCAGGGTGAGTACCAGTTAAACACTGGGTCAATGAAATCAGCCCCCTTCCCTGAACTTGCTGGCCTTGTGCCAAAGTGTGAAAGTAATATTATTGTTATTGTTATTGATAGAGCTGTGCATCAGTAATATTGGTGGAGCCAATTCTGCCAATGAGACAAATTGAAGAGTCAATTTGTGGCCTTGTTCCTGTATTAGAAATCATAATGCCTGTGGATTGGTAGAATCATTAAAGTATTGGAGAGCTTTGTTCTGAGTTCAAATTGTGACCTGGCCCCCATTACACTTCATCCTCCTGGGGTTGGTAAAATAAAATATTAGTTAAGAATTTGGTTTGGTTTAATTTGACTAACTTCTCCCATCCAAATTGTAACCTTGTACTTAAGTTAATTATTAGTATTATTATTAATATCATCATCATTATTATTAAGGCTGTGAGCTGGCAGAATTGACTTTCATCCTTTCAGGGTTGATAAAACAAATACTATTTGAACACTGGAGTCAATGTAATCCCCTCCTCCTGAAATTGCTGGCTTGTGCCAAAATTTGTTTCTATTATTATTGATAGGGCTGTGCATTGGCAATATTGGTAGAGCCAGTTCTATCAGGAGAGACAAAACATCCATTTAGTCATGGCTCTGTTCTGATTTTGAATACTTACTGCCAGAGTTAACTTCACCTTCCAGGCATAATAACAAAAAAAGAAAATGACCAATCAGGAACTTGAGTCAGTCTCAATCAGTATACCATTCCCACAGAATTGAAGCCCTATGCCCATTATAGACATTATTACCATTGCTGTGATTATTTAGATATAACTTAGGAAAGGCATCCAGCTGTAGAAACTCTGCCAGATCAGATTGATGCCTGGTGCAGCCTCCTGGCTCGCCAGCCCTCAGTCAAACTGTCCAACCCATGCCAGCATGGAAAGCGGACGTTAAACGATGATGATGATGAAGTCTTAATTTATATATCAAACTGCAATATATATATATATATATATATATGTGTGTGTGTATATATATGTTATTTTTTTAAATATCTTTAAATTCAATATTTTCCATTAACATTTTAAATAGTGTGAAAATTCCAATATGTAAAAACATTAAAAAAAATTATGAGCCAAATATAATCTCATGTACCTAAAGAACTTTACCTAACAATATTCATATGGGTAACATAGATATTTTATGCATACAAATCCTCATAAAAACAAATTATGATTTTATTGACCATTAATCTATTCTTGTGTAGTTTTGCTTGAACTTTTATTATCACAATGCCTTGATCAATAACATTTCCAGTTGTCTTTGAGTACCATCTTCTGTTAGAAATTGGCAGAATATTCCAGAAGAATAAAAGAGGAAACTAGAGAAAATCTGGAGCAAAAGAAACAAATATACTAAAGCTGACTCTACTAACGTTTAACAAGAAATTGTCACCTGAAGACTACTGGAGTGTTAACTCATTGATATGTAGTGTTGAGAGAAAAAATACATATTTAACAATAAAAGATTAGGGCAGTGCTATTTTATAATAGCTTTGCCTTAAATAATTCAACATATCCCAAATATATCTGAAGTCTCAAATTCTTAATTTGGAATACAATTAAAATGCTATGTTTTTGTATTTTGTTTTTTTTTGGGGGGGGGGGGGCAAATAAACATATGCACTACGTATTTTGTTCTTCGCTCATTTATTACTGTTCTTATTTTATTATTTTAACTTCTGTCCACTGTTTAGAAATCTTTTATCACACATCTGTGACCTCTCCAGTGACACATTTTGCTTTCGTGTGTGTTCCTGCTCCACGTACTCCATTCATGGACATATAATAAAATAAGAACAGTAATAAACGAGCAAAGAAAGACTATAGAGGCACAGGAGTGGTAAGTAGCTTGCTTACCGACCACATAGCTCCGGGTTCAGTCCCACTGCATGGCACCGTGGGCAAGTGCCTTCTACTATAGCCTCAGGCTGACCAAAGTCTTGTGAGTGGATTTGGTAGATGGAAACTGAAAGAAGCCCATTGTATATATATGTGTGTGTTTGTCCCCCCACCATCGCTTGACAACTGATGTTGGTGTGTTTACATCCCCATAACATAGCGGTTTGACAAAAGAACTGATAGAATAAGTACTAGGCTTACAAAGAATAAGTCCTGGGGTCGAATGGTTCATCTAAAGGCGGTGCTCCAGCATGGATGCAGTCAAATGACAAACAAACAAAGAAAAGAAGAAAAAAAAAGTGCACGTGTTTATTTGGCAAAAAAATTAAAAAATACAACAATGTTTCAGCACACAATTTCACATTCAGGAATCTTGCAAAACAAATTAATAAAAATAAAATGCTATATATATGTGTATATCTGTATATATATATATATATATATATGTGTGTGTGTGTGTATCTGTATATATATATATATATGTGTGTGTGTGTGTGTATATCTGTATATATATATATGTGTGTGTGTGTATATCTGTATATATATATATGTATATCTGTGTATATATATATATCTAGTGTCCCTTTTGTTTTGTTTTTCTGTAATGGGTAGAATTTGAAATCAGAATGCATAAATCTGGAGTGGGTACCAGAGGTGTTGCCTGTTATACTAACATTTCCACCAGTTCATCACTGTAGACCGGTAACTTTTTTCTTTTTAAAATCAACCCTGAAAGGACAAAAGGTAAAGTTAGCCTCAGCAGGATTTGAACTCAGAATGTATAGGATCAGAACAAATGCCATAAGGTATTCTGTCTGACACCTAAACAATTCTGTCAGTTTATTGCATTTCTGTTCGGTTGCTGACCTCAAACTATTATTAAAATGCAAATCTATGTCTGCTGTTGGAGATTACAGCTTTCAGTGTTCTCATGCGAAACACAATGCCATCCAGGAAGAGAGAATTAGGTTGCAGATGTCTCGAGTAGAATTTCTGCAATTGCTGAAGGTAATGAATATATTGATTGTCCAACAATGAACAGATAGATATAACAAAGAAAATTCATGAAGTGAGAGGACAGGCCAACTTAGATCAACAAATTGCTTTTATGAAAGGATTCAATAGTAATAACCTATTAAGAAAAGTTATGAATAAAATTCCATCATGTTATATATATATATATATATATATGTTGTTGGCACTCCGTCGCTTACGACGTCGAGGGTTCCAGTTGATCCGATCAACGGAACAGCCTGCTCATGAGATTAACGTGCAAATAGCTGAGCACTCCACAGACACGTGTACCCTTAACGCAGTTCTTGGGGATATTCAGCATGACACAGTGTGACAAGGCTGACCCTTTGAATTACAGGCACAACAGAAAGAGGAAGTAAGAGTGAGAGAAAGAGTACAGCAGGGTTCGCCACCATCCCCTGCCATAGCCTCGTGGAGATTTTTCTCCCCCTTTTTCTCTAATCATGTGAAAGCATTACTAACGGGGGGGGGGCTAAGTAACGGAATGACAAGCAGAATTATTATATGATACTGTGGATTGGGGCCTGAGTCACACTGTATTAACATGTGTGCCTCAAAGTTTGTATATGGTTTGTATATTCATCGTTTCTGTACACCAAATAAGCTATTAGCTTTTTGTTCAATTCCAACCACTCACACTTTACTCGACATGCTAGGAATAGCAGCCAGATTCCCCACTACCTCCCCATGCGTGCATACAAACTACACTCTTCTGACTTTTTTCTTTAAAAAAGAACATATTGGAAAATGTAGTCCGAGATATACTATTGCCATGTCTGGAATGCCCTTGATTGAAAGTTTGCTTGACCAGGCTATCCTGTGTCAAACCACTACCACCACCTCCACCAGCATCGCCGTCTCAAAACCAACCACCCAAACATCTAACTAACCAACACATTATTTTTCAACTAATTTCTTCTCTATGGCCTCCATCTTTCATCTGTGTTTCATGTCTATATGCCATTATCACACAATATCGTAATTATCAAGCATGTTTCATACTGTTTGATGTTACAACACATGCACAGAGGAACCGAGAGACTCTTTGTTATCAACAGGAACCTTTTGCATGGCTGCCCGGTCTACTGAAAATAGCAACCAAATATCCATTAGTATCTTCCGTCTTAATGCAAGAATCCCATAAAAATATGGGATGGTCATGGTTGAATTCCTTTAAATCCAGGGTCAGCATTGATCTAAGAATGGCAGTCTTTCAGCACTATAGCCTCCTTTCTCTCATGAAAAAGCAATGCATTGGCAACAAGTCACAACATACACTAGCAGCCCCTAGATTCATGCGGCCCACAGGCAACTGTCCAGTGAGCCCATGACTTAAGATGACACTGGATCTAGGGAGTTAAAGAACAACAATAGTTTATCATTTAAATGTATATGAGCATATCTAGATATGCAACTATATGCATGAGAAGACATACAAATCTTCACATATACAAACAAAAACATCTTGTTGTTGATGTCGAAATTCCAATGAAGGCACCTTGAATCTACGTTAGAAACTGAGTCTTTCTTTATTAGCAAGAAATCTTGAAATAAGACTGAAAAATGACAGACAGACTCAAATGGGAGGTGCTGCCCCATCCTCCATACATAGCACTGTTAGATCTTCATCTCTTTCGACTGCTTTCAAACTCTTTGTGCGGTGTAACGTTCAATAATGACGTGGAATTGAGGGCTTTTGCGTCAAGACTGGGAGATTTTTATTGCCAAGGCATCGAAAAACTTATTGAACAATGGGAGGAAGTCGTAAACAGCAACTGAGAGTGTATTATTGATTAATTTGTTGTAGTATTTTTGTTGAAAATAAATTTGAAAAGAAAAAAAAACACTCATGAATTATTCCTCAACCCAATTTATATAACAAGCAAAGTAGCCAGTTAGAAAATCTCATATATATATATATATATATATATATATATATATATATATATATATGTGTGTGTGTGTGTGTGTGTGTGTGTGTGTGTATGTGTGTGTATATACGTGTGTATTTGTATAGATATACAGGGCATCCAGCTGTAGAAACTCTGCCAAATCAGACTGGAGCCTGGTGTTGCCATCCGGTTTCACCAGTCCTCAGTCAAATCGTCCAACCCATGCTAGCATGGAAAGCGGACGTTAAACGATGATGATGATGATGTGTGTGTGTGTGTGAGAGAGAGAGAGAGAGAGAGACAGACAGACAGACAGGTAGACAGAGTCAGACAGACAGACAGACAGACAGAGACAAAGACAGAAACAAACAGACTGACAGAGAGTAAATTATTTGTTGAGAAATAGTCCAACCATTCTATTTGTTTAATGTATTGCTCGTCTGAAATCTGTCTCATTTGTACGTCCTCTCTGAATTAGACACCCAGCACAGCCCACGTGACATAAACACACCATAAAGGAAAACAAAAAACATGAGAAACCTTAACTGTGCTGACTGAAACGTTTTCTAATCAATAGAATGGATAATTTCAAATTGATCAACAAAACAATGATATTTTCTTCAAGAAATGAATATTAAACTCGGTCTCATTATGTTGTGTTGACGCCATTTTTTTTTATTTTATATTTTTTAATAAATATAAAATAGAGAAAAAAAACAATTTTCTAGTGTTTGGAGGAACAAAAGAAAAATGAAAATTCTACATAAAGATAATGTTCAGATGGCAATAAATAAATTAGATTGTATTTTATTGAAAAGACGGCACATTGATGGAAGCTGTTACAGCATCAGACAAAATGCCTTGTGGTATTTGATCTGGCTCTTTATGTTCTGAGTTTAAATCTGTCCAAAGGTTAATTTTGTATTTCATGCAGGACCTTCTTAACACTTTTTTGGGACAAGGAATGTTAAGTACATTAGGGTCCCTACATAAACAATCACAACATACATAAATTAGCCAAGGGCTCCTTGGACTTGTGAGTCACTCAGAAAACTTCTGTGTTTAACCATGCTTAAGATTGCACTGCTTTCATCCTCCAGTGTTGATAAAGTGAAATGCAAATCAAATACTAGGTCGAAACAAACTCTTAACCTCTTTTCATCAGCTTTCTAGCCCTGTACCTATATAAGGTGCAATATTAATAAACTCTGATAAGAAAACCATTTGGCTCTAGAAATATAGAGCATTCTAGAAATATAGAGTATTAGTCGATTACACCAACTTCAGTACTTGATAGATGCATTATTCTATTCACCCTGGCAAAGCTGACTTCAACGAGATTTGAACTCAGAATGTAAAAAACCGGAACAAATGCCAACAACATTACACTTCTGTCAGCTCACCACCTTCATTTAGGCATTTAAGATAATTAGCGAAAGTGTAGTGCATGCTTCCAAGTCATTTCAATCCTTATGGCCATTATATTTTTTTGATTTTAGTCTTTACAAGTTTGCACCATCCCTCCAGTTTTAAATCATTTGATTTGGTTCTTATCGACTGAATATCTGGAGCATTTCCTTTCCTTCGCAATTTTCCCTGTTGATTGCCTCATTTTACTTGGATATTTCTTCTGTTATTTTGCTTTTCTTTTTGTTCACAATGAAATGTTACACGTTTGTTCGTGTAACAAGTCATAAAAATATAAATAGATATTGCCAGATCTAATTGGTTAGAAGTAACAAGAAATACCACTTCTTATTGATTTGACATGAAGTAATATATAAAAAATACTATATTTTTTGTGGACGAATTTGAGAGCAAGTGTCAGCACTGCACTTGATCAGAATACCTCGTTTATTATTGCGTTGCTACAATAGTACAATCAGGAAGCAGATTTCTTTCTTAGGTACAAAACTTTACTTTTGTAAGTGAAAAGAATAAGATGACACGGTGACAATATTTTTCTGAAAGATATTACTGCCTGAAAAGTGATATGGGATTAATTAGAAATTTAAGCCGAGAATGAAGTTTTTAAAAGTTTTCTACAAGTTGAGAATAATATTGACATTATAAACACTAATTTAAGAGGAAAAAAGAAAACAATACTACTGACATGTCTTAAACCTGTCATCTATGAAAGTATGGCAAGGAAAATACCTTCAGAGGTATTCTCTGCAGTTAATATGCAGTTTACAGCCGAAAAAAAATTCTAAGTAAATTGTCCTAGGGATGTAGTTAACACAGACAAATTCACATTTGGAACTTGAGAAAAGTCATGCATATTTTTACTGTTCCATTTACAGATTGCACTTGTAATGTACGAATCAGTCAGTCGATTTCTCTTTCTGAAAATCCCAGTTTATCCAGATTATCCTTTAAGCATTCACTAACAAATGTATGTATGCATGAATGAATGAATGTATGGATTAATTAATTAATTAATTAATTCTAACAGGCCAAGTAATCGTGTAGAGCAGTCATGGGAAAACTGCGGTCCACGGGACTTTCTGAATGGCCTAATGAAAAAATACCTTGAATTATTTTAGTAGTGTGGCCTGCCTGATGATGATCCATATTTCATGCAGACCGCTCCCCATAATATTAATTTTTTGTTATAACCACCAAATTAACAATGATAAAATTATTTTACTAAACTCTTCATTATTTGCAAAATTAATAGAAGCAAAGATGGCATATTTTTACAGAGATAGGCATATTTACACGGGTTCTGCTCTTCGATTTTGCTCCTCATAACTTTCAGAAACAGATATTTCTTAATGAAATTAGTAACTTTTAGAGGGTGTAGATTATATCGGGATTTAATGTGGAAAAAAAATTGGTGAGCGAGTGCACATACACGTTGACACACATCACACATATATAACTACAAAATCAAACTTGAAATCTTATAAAAATTATGCAATATATGTCAGCATGTATGGTATAGACAGCCACAGTTATTTTGTTGTTGTTGTTGTACATTAAATTCCGATATAATCGTAATGTACATCAGCTGAAAGGTATATGTAGAAAACTTCATTAAAAAATACGCAATTTTCTGAAAGTTATGAGGAAACAAAATCGACTCGTGTGAATTATCCGAAATTCCTCTCCCGTTCAGAAAAATTGTTTTACAGCAGATTCCGATACAATCTGAATCTATTCCGTCTGGAAGGTATTTGTAGAAAATTTCATTTAAAAGTTCCAGTTTTTTTGAAAGTTATGAGGAGACGTAACTTTCGGTGGGGGGGGGGATTTGTATAAGTGCATGCTATAAGATATAGTAACAAGCAACTTATCAAGCTTAACTACACTACAATAGTGATAGTACATTCAGTAGATTGGGAATCTAATAAATAAATAGAAATGGCTGAGCACGTCCAGGGTGTATTTAATCACAGGTGTGCTTAATGGGGAGAGGGCATGGCCCAGGGTTAAACAATTACAACCAACTGGATTAAGAAGAGCCGTAACCAGTGAGAGAGCTTCAAAGTGGTCATTCGACCCTCTAGAAATAGCAGCCAAATCTCCTCTAAATACACCTAACCGTCTTAGAAAGAGAGGACACATTCTATGAGGTAGACCTAGATACACAATATACAACACCAGGGTGAAAAAAAAACAACAGCCCCAAAACGGGTGATGGCCGTTTTGGAACAGCTTTGACTACGATCAGGTCTGGTGTGAAGTTAACCAGCAGAAGCAATAACAACGACAACAACAAGCGTACAGAAACGGACGACACAGTGGAGGTGTTGTATGTCCCAACTGCAAACATTGCGCGCGCATACACATACACACACGCGCGCGCATACACAAACGCATCTCAATTAACCACCGCGTGTAGGGTGGGTGTAGAGTACAGTCTAAATGTATATGAAGGAATGGCTAATCTCGATTAATAAATAAACATGTAGGCTGCATTTAGTGGATCGGCTGACAACTTTCAGATCACAGGTGTGGTAGTTTACAATATTGGCTAATCGATCTCTCGATACACATCAGCAGGAAAAATAGAAAGATATGAAAGGGTTAGCGATATACATAAAAGTAGTTTTAACCGCGGAAATGGTTTGTTACGAGTTTACGTTAAACCCAAATTCAATGAAAATAATAAAAAATAAAAAAGCAGAGATTCCGCAATCACTTCGTCACCAAAACAATACAAAATCAATATAAAAACAAAGAAAGACACGAAACGTAAGGGAGGTAACTCTTATTGGACTGTTTGTAAGCATTGACAATCTGGAATAATGATGTGCAGGGCGAAAACGCCGCGTTGGGTTTCACCACTTTGGTGCATAACGGTCTGTGGGAGCCAAACTTGATTGTGAATATATACTTTCCCATTAAAGTGGGCAAGATTCTGACTATATCTTCAACTATCCGTGCATTAATGAATATATAAAGTTATATTCTTATATCTTTATATAGCTGTAGAATATATATTGTTAACTGTGGTTATTTTCTTACCATTCCAATCGATATTTGATCACCTGTTGCCAAGCAATTACAGCAATATAACCCTAGGAAAAAAAGTACAAAAAAGTAAAAAACATAAAAGAAAGAAAAGAAAAAGAAAGACAAGCGAAAGAAAGAAAAGCGAAAGAGAAACACGAAATATTTGGAAAGTAGTACTGGAGTCAGTAGTAGTTGTAATAGTAAATACAGTAGTAGTAATAGTAAATACAGTAGTAGTAATAGTAAATACAGTAGTAGTAATAGTAGTAGTAGTAGAAGTAGTAGTAGTAGTAGCAGCAGCAGCAGCAGTAATAGGTGCCGTCATACTATTGTTTATTTGTTCCATCAACTTCAAAGATAGGAAATATTTGTTATAAAGAACCCGAACCAATGGCAGCAAAAACGGATTATTGGGTGGCCGAAAGTATAAAGGATGTTCCATTTGTAGATCGATACGAAATGGGAGATGAACTTGGAAGGTAACGTAGAAATTATTTCGGACGTTTTATTTAAGTTGTAATAATTTTAAAAACACACACACAAATCTTTTCACTGAAATAAACTGATTATTATTTCTTGATTTTCTAAAACATTAATGATTTTCTGGCGGGATTTAATTTCTTTTTTTCTAAAAAAGACAAAGTAGGAATAAATCTTTTTCTTTTTTTAGTTTTACATTTTTTTTTAAAGCAACGAATTAAACTTGGATTGACTAAAGAATATATATTGAACTAAATGTGATCATAAAGAGAAGACAGCTGACACAACAACAACAACAACTATAATTCTTTGTAATTTTTGGCTCAAGGCCAGCAAATTTGAGAGAAGGAGGCCAGTCGATTAAATCGACCCCAGTGTTCAGCTGGTACTTAATTTTATCGGCCCCGAAAAGATGAAGGGTACAAATGCAACAAGATACCAATCCCTTCTACAAATGTTTAAAACAATAACAGTAATAAGCAAACATTCAGGGGACTGGGTTCATGAAACCGTTTTGGATTCTCATTTGGAACCATTTCCCTCTGTGGCCCTTGTTATTATAGTTGCAAGTGGCCCATACCTCGCAGATTCCTGTTTCCTCTTTCAAATCCCAGATTTTATAAGGGAGTATTTTTTGAATAGCTTTCACTATCTCATGGGGAACGAAAAAGGCACAGAAGCGGGTGTTCTCTCTCTCTCTCTATCTCTCTCTCTCTCTCTCTCTCTCTCTCTGTATTCTTGAGTTTGTTACATCAGGAATTACGATCTGAGAGATTTCTTTTTCCCCCACAAAATTCCAAATTCCTTTTTACATTGTTGCGCCAATCCCCCCCCACCACCACCACCACATTCTGTGCCATTTCTCTTCTCTATAAGGTAATAATAGCTATTCCAAAACTCGATTTGGGACTTCTGTTTCTCACAGGTTGAGACACTACGGCTGGTTTTTTGAAAAGCTATCCCCTCCTCGTGGGAGAATGAAAAGGACTTAGAATTTGGGGGAGGGAGCAAAATTGGAAAACAAAAATCAAAATTTTTGAAAAACAAATATTTCTGAATCATAATTCCCGTTGTATGAAAGTTTAAAATGTTGGAAAGAGAAGGGGAAAATACATAGGAGTCGTACCTTTTTCTTTCTATAACCTTATTACAGCTTTTCCAAAATTCTGCCTTTAAACAATTTTTTTATTGGAATGGAATAAATAATTGTTTCTAATTTAGGCAAAAGGTCAGCAACTTTGAGAGGAGGGGCAACTCGATTAGATCTAACCCAGTATTTGACTGGTACTTTATTTTATCAACCCTGAAATGGAAAGTTAACTTGGACAGGATTTGAACTTTGAACGTAAAAAACGATATTTATCTGATCTTCTAATTTCTTCTTAACGTGTAAATGAATCTTTAAATTTGTAAATGGTTCCACGGTGCTTGCTTCAATACTGCTAATAATATGAATAAACAATATATTACAGTGTCTATCTCACACAATACCGTTTGTTTCTCTTAGTGGTTTCTGTAAATAAACTTTTTCATAACAGCGTTTTTAAATATATTTTGAACCATAAAAGAAGCATTGTTCAATTGTTTGTATATAAATTCTAAGATGTATATGAGAGGGTGGAAAACGGAGAAACCACCACCGACACAGTTTACATTATCTTCAACAGTACCTCTTGTTTCTGAAACCAAAACCCACAGAGTTGATAAGATAACATAATCGATTGTATTTTAGCTTTGTTAAGTAAAAAGACATATTTATGTCAAAAGGAGAAATCAATATTATGTACCCGTTACCATCTCGAACATCAACATGAACATTCAGAACAATAATAACCACAAAAGGAACGTACAAACACGTATGTTGTTATGTGAAAGCGAATATCTGCATTTTTCGTTTCGTAACTCTTTGGTAACGTACGATCGCAAGAGGCAGATGTAGTGAAACCACCTCTCTCACGGTTATTTGTTTTACAAATGCGAGCATAGCAGGGAACAACTCTTTCCCGCCTTGCTGTTGTCCATCACCTGACTGACTTTTATTTTCGCGGCATTTGTCTCCAGTCCGTTCGCCCCAGGACGCAAACCGACCAACCGTAGCCACTAATAAGGTCACGTGAGAGAGTATTTTTCTGATGCTCTCTGGAGCCTATCTGTATCTATAAATAGCCTAAATTATCCGCGCCAGTTTGTCGCGGCTCAGATCCTCACAGATCTGGTCGTTGACCACACGCGTAACACAGCACCAACCAACCAGCCAGTTCCAGCGACGAAATCACCAGCATCGTTCAACTACGTACTACCAGCATCGTCGCCAGCGTCAACACGACTCTACGTACACAAGCTACCAAACAGCAACCGCAGCTTCTCTTCTCAACCCTGTTTGTGTGATTTGCTCACCACGAAATTAACAGCCAGAACTCAACCTGCGAAGAACATCTGTATCAAGAATCCGGCCCGGCATCGAAGCCTCAACATCACGACAAGTGACTTAGCTCTGCCTTAACCTTAACCTCTTATATACAGACAATCTAACTACTGTGTACCTTAACAGAACTGGTATCTTATTATCCTGTGTTACAGACTCTTTCTATGCTTTGTATCTCTTGCATTCACATACATATAGTTGTATACACACTCTTTTGTTTACATGACGGCCTGTCTTATATTGTGTTTTATTATGTCGCATTCGCTCACACACAGACATACAGTTTAATGCTACAATAAATCTTACTGTTATTCATCTTTATCGGTTGAGTCATCTTATATCATTACCTTACTGGCATTTCTTAGTTCTCTATATTATAGTATCGTAACATATATCGTTATATTTTGTGTCGACCGTGTGACGCGTTAAAAAGGAGCCTGTTTTCCATTCGTCACCATTTCTCCTTTGGTTCGCACGGTCGTTCTTACAGAGAGGATATGTCCATGCCCGTGCAAAGCCTGTTAAGAGACACAGGCTGGATGTGAAATATGGGCCTCATTTCAGCTTATAACAGGCCCAGCACAAGGCCCTCTAAGGAGCATTATAAGCCCCCGGACAAATCAATGTATTGGGCTTTATAGTATTTATTTATTGACAGCAAGCCACAATAGAATTGGGTAACTAGCCAGTGTGCTTTATGCTTTAAGACAGCACTGTTAAGTCATACGTTTCAAAGAAGCCACGATCTATGCGTGGATTACGGGAATATACACGTTAACGATGTAATTACAATTAACAGAATAAAAGAACTAAAACGATTTATTGCAAAAAAAAAAAAGAAAGATAATTCTTTACCAAAGAGTCTTCCCCTGTGCTTCTAACTATGCCAGCTAGTCCACTTGACCGCATCCATCTCTAGTCGGGGTGGTGTGTATCTTGGAATTGTAGTTGGACAGGATATGTATGGAATGATAATAATCAGCAGGAGATAGTATATGAGGTACTCTTTGTTGGCAATGAACCTCGGAGGTTGTTGATTTTGTTATTGTTACCTTTAGTGTAGGGCTTATATCCTATACCATCAGTGGATTATTGTACGGATGCCTCGCGGGGCCCGATCCTAATCTATGAATGCTGTAGCTAACTGTCAATAAATACTATAGGAGCCAAATGCATTGATTTGCCCTGGAGCCTATAATGCTCCTCAGAGAGCCCTGAGCTGGGCTTGTTACAAGTTGAAATGAGGCCCATATTTCATACCTAGCCTGTCTATTACAGGCTTTACACGGGCCTGGACATACCCTCACATTCCTGCGACAGTATGTTGTCAAAGACTTACGAAAAGAAAAGTTATAAGTTATTATCTATGGAGTTGAAGAATAAGACTAAGGAAAAGTGCATTTATCAGGTACAAAATCAAGGTTCAAAGTTGTAGTTGTCTATGAATATTTAATCTTTGCTATGATTATAGCTTTTATAGTCTAACCAAATGCAGCAAAGTATTAAATCCCGTCTGCTTTGGTCCTGAATATCAAGTCCCATCAGTGTCGACAGTGTTCGTTACTCTTCTGGAGTAATTAAAATAATACCAGTAATACGTTTGGGTAAGGCGGAAAGCTGGTAGAATCGTTACCACGCCGAGGCAAATGCTTAGCGGCATTTCGAGCATTTTTACGTTCTGAATTAAAATTCCGCCGAGGCCGATTTTGCCTTTCATCCTTTCGGAGTCGATAAGATAAGTATCAATTAAGCACTGGAGTCGATGTAATCGACTTATCCTCTCCTCTGAAATTGCTGGCCTTGTGGCAAAATTTGATGCGTTTGGATCAAATCCATTCAATGTACTCTTCTCAGTGTATGTGACTTTGAGCCGTGTGAAAAAAAAGAAAAACGGAACAATATATTCTTGCTGACTATGTTAAACTCTCTCTTTCACTCGTTTCAGTCCTTGGACTGCGGCCATCCTGGGGCAGCGTCTTGGAGTGTTTAGTCGAACAAACTGATCCCAGTACTTATCTTTTTTTAAATCTGCTATTTATTCTGTCGTTGTCTTTGCCGAATCTCTAAGTTACGAGGACGTAAACAAACCAGCATCGATTTCCAAACGGTATTGTGAACACACACACATACACATACGACGGGCTTCTTTCAGTTTCCGTCTACCAAATTCACTCACAAGGCTTTGGTCAGCCTGAAGCTACAGCAGAAGACACTTGCTCAAGGTGCTACGCGGTGGGACTGAACCTTGAACCATGTGGTTGGGAAACAAGCTTTTTACCACTCGACTACGCTGACGGCTTTATTTAATATATTCTATATTCACGGACTCCCCACATAGTGATTGATATCAATAAGAACTCCATATAGTGTGTTTGACATCAGTTAGGCCTTCAAATAGTCTCTGGGGTATGAATGTGATATCTGTTTGATATGAAAATAAACGACAGTTCTCACTCGCAAGCGACTCTGACTTGGTAACAACATGTACCATGGCTCCACTTATTATTTTAGGTGACCGTATAGTCACGAGCAAGCATAGGTACCTTCTTCATGTGTCTATGTTTGCTATATCTGATTCAATGATGACCCCAAATATTTCAATATATTTTCATATTCATTTTTCACTCCTTAATCTTAATTGAATAACGTTGTTGTTGTTGTTGTTAAGTGATTATTACTTAATTCTTTAATTACAGAGGTGCCAGTGCTATTGTATATTCCTGTCGGAATAAAAAAGATAACACCCAGTGGGCAGTGAAAAAGATAACCAAAAGGGTAAGTTTAATGTTAGCTGTAATCATGTCTGCATTTGCTATATGTATGTGTGTGTGTGTGCATATAGAGACAGGCACCGCTAATCGAAAAGTTAACTTCGTTAATCGTTAATCCGTTAACCAAAAAGTAACTTCGTTAATCGTTAATTCTTTGAAAATGTAACGGAAGTTCACGTGAATCCGTTAACGTTAATTTTTTATTGAAAAAAAAGGCATAAAACACATCTAAAACACTCACACATCTATTGATATTTTTCAATATTTTTCTCCTCGTGAACAAATTTTATGGAATGATGATGTCAAAGTAACACACGTGTAATCCCAACCGAGCGAAGCCGCGTTATGTGTAACAAAAAAAAAAACACCTAAAAACATCTTTAGGGTTCATAGTCTTTTCTCCTCTAGGCACAAGGCCCGAAATTTTGGGGAGGGGGCCAGTCGATTAGATCGACCCAAGTACGCAACTGGTACTTAATTTATCGACCCCAAAAGGATGAAAGGCAGAGTCGACCTCGGCGGAATTTGAACTCAGAACGTAAATACAGATGAAATACCGTTAAGCATTTCGCCCGGCGTGCTAACCACTCTGCCAGCTTGCTGCCTTAGTGTTCATATTAAATGCTTATTTGTTCACGTTATTCTGAATCATTCAGGTTCAAGAGGGATGACTACAATATTTGCTTCTAACTTTGTAAATTTTTACATACAGATTTGAAATTTTGTCAGTGGGTGCTTTATATACCACTGCTTTATAGTTATGTAATGTTATTCTTACTCTTACTTGTTTCAGTCATTTGACTGCGGCCATGCTGGAGCACCGCCTTTAGTCGAGCAAATCGACTCCGGGACTTATTCTTTGTAAGCCTAGTACTTATTCTATCGGTCTATTTTGCCGAACCGCTAAGTTACGGGGACGTAAACACACCAGCATCGGTTGTCAAGTGATGTTGGGGAACAAACACATACATACGACGGGCTTCTTTCAGTTTCTGTCTACCAGATCCACTCACAAGGCTTTGGTCGGCCAGAGGCTATAGTAGAAGACACTTGCCCAAGGTGCCACGCAGTGGAACTGAACTCGGAACCATGTGGTTGGTAAGCAAGCTACTTACTACACAGCTACTCCTACGCTTGATCTTGCTGAGTAAATTTGACTTTTATCGGCAGGTAAACTTAATTAACAGGTTTAAAAGCAATAACATTATGGATAAACACTAAAATTGAAATTCTTAATGCATCTAAATTCTAAATGTCATTGCGTCCTTGCATAAAGATATGGAGACATCTGTTCCCTCAAATGGCAGTTAATCTCAGCCTTTTGATATTAAAAATAGTATAAAACAAGGCTGTGTTTTGGCACCAGTATTATTTGCACAATTTTTGTAGTAATGCTGGAGTGTATCTTCTCTGATGTAGAAAAGGGTGTGTTTCTTGAAGACAGGAGAACGGGTGGCATCTTCAATCAACAACGTTTCAAAGTAAGGACTAAAGTTGCATCTCAAACTATGTTTGTAGATGAGTGCGCCCTAGTTGCTTATATACTCGAGAACATCCAGTACATCATTAACAGATTTTCAGCGGTAGCCTGATCTTTTGGCTTAACTATTAGCATCAAAAACTGTTGTATCAACCACACCCTGGTAATAATCTAGAAATCTTGCCCAGCGTATTTGTAGAAAACAAAGCTTTGGAAACAGTTGATGCTTTCACATATTTGATTTTAAACTCGATAGGGAGGGTCAAACTCGTATTGGAAAGGCCAGTACAGCTCCGAGAATCTTTTTGATCGACTTTGGTAATGCCCATAATGTCTCAGTTCAAACAAAAATAGAATTCAGTTGTCCTAGAACCCTTATCGTAAGCACATTAGTCAACAGAACAGCTTTCATATGAGATGTCTTAGGCAAATATGCGAAGTTAAATGGTATGATGGAATTAAAGATAGCACTATCCTAGAAATGTGTAGAATACCTTGTATAGCGGTTTTCTTGATCAAGTCTCAGATGCGGTGGTGTGGACACATCCTCCTCATGAATAATGATCGAATACTAAAACGAATCTTTTTATGATCAGCTTGTAAATTCTCGGCGCAATGTAGGCCGGCCGCTTCTACGGTATAAGGACGAATTCAAAGATAATTTGAAACGTTTGAATATTACTAAAAGAAACTTTGAGAATTTTGCGAGAAACTGTGCAGATTGGCGGAAAGAGTACTTTTTCCAGCTTCAAAATTTTGAAACTCAAAGGAAATCAAGGTCGGTTATGGGAAAATCGGAAAATAAACTAACAGAACAAGTCTTCCTGCAAACCACCAATGTCCACGTTGTGATTTCTCAGCCAGATCACGTGCTGGTTTAATAAAATCATACTCGTGTCCATATTGCTTTTTGTGGCCTGACGACTGACATGAAGAATCACCCAGTGAAGTGAAAGAATTGTAAACTTGGGTAAATTGTTCTAATAGTAGTGTGAGTGTAGTGGAGGCGCAATGGCCCAGTGGTTAGGGCAGCGGATTCGCGGTTTCGATTCCCAAACCGGGCGTTGTGAGTGTTTATTGAGCGAAAACACCTAAAGTTCCACGAGGCTCCGGCAGGAGGTGGTGACGAACCCTGCTGTACTCTTTCACCACAACTTTCTCTCACTCTTTCTTCCTGTTTCTGTTGTACCCGTATTTCAAAGGATCAGCCTTGTCACGCTGAATATCTCCGAGAACTACGTTAAGGGTACACGTGTCTGTGGAGTGCTCAGCCACTTGCACGTTAATTTCACGAGCAGGCTGTTCCGTTGATCGGATCAACTGGAACCCTCGACGTCGTAACCGACGGAGTGCCAACCACCAGTGTGAGTGTGTTGTTGATTGTCCATTTTTGTGTCAGTGTTGTTTCCCGGTAGAACAATACTGGTTTTTCTGTTTCTGTCTCTGCTGTTTTTGTGATTTTTGATGGAATATTTTTTTCTTCCTGGTTCGTTTTCTCGCTGAACACTAATATGTCGTCTTCGACCGAAGAGGCCGTCATATGTCTGTGTGTGCGCGCGTGCGCGCATGTCACTTAAGTAGACAACTTCGTTGACGTTTTCTTTTACAAACAAAACACAAGATGTTAGTAAAAAATAAATGAAAATGCAATTATTGGCGTGTATACTAAGTATAACGTATACATAATGTTAAATTATACACACCGTATTATACACGCCATAAATCACTAAATATCACACACACACACACACACACACATATATATATATATATATATATATATATATATACACATATATAGATATATACACACATATAAATATATATATATATATATATATGTATGCGCGCGCGCGCACACACGTTCTTTAGCTTTTATACCTGTTTCAGCCGGAGGCTGAAGCTATGCTAGAGCACCAACTTTCAGTGTGTTTGGATTTCTTTGGTGAAGTAGCGAGATGGACAGAGCTACTCTTTTTTTTTGTGCCTTCTTTTAACAATTTGGGGGAGTTTACCAAGGGAACTTTGGAAAAGTATCTGCAGTAGTTTTGCGAGAGTTTTCTTGCATGTATTTAGAAGAACAGGTGGAAATCCATCTGGGCCTGTTGCTAAGTTCATCTCATCGATGGCCGATATTACATCTTCGTCTTTTAAGTCGATGTAATTGATAGCTGTGTCTTTCCCATGTGGATCAACACAATAACTCATCAGGGTTACTTATTTCCATGTTTTACATGGAGAGGTAAGGACACTTTGGAATTGTTTATTTAGCACTTCACTTATCCTCCTGGGGCCTGCTGTCAGTAAGCCGTCTTCTTCAATCATCTAGTGCACGGAGGCAGACTCTTTCTAGTAGAAGGATCCATTTTTATATTTTCCATCGCCCTGGTTTCTCTTTCTATCCCTTCTTTTCATGGGAAGGTTTGAGTTTATTTTCGATCTCTAAAAGTGCCTCATTGAGTAGGAATTTCTCGCTATCACTAAGTTGTTGACTTAAGATTTTGGGCATCATTATTCCCCAGTTCATAAAGACTATAGGAAAGTTGGTTATACATCATTAGATGTATACCTGACTTTCCTATATAATATTAAGAATATAACGGAACGCTGAACTCCAGACTATCAACTTAAACAACATTTATTCAGGTGGTAAATATATACATCTTTAGCTCTTGTTTGTTGTTACTCCTTCTGTGTGTGTGAGCATTGTTGTTGGGATGTTTGGTATGTAGATGTAAGCGAGCTGTCGAGCGTAAGTCCGAAAGATGGTGAGAGACAGCTAAACACGTCCATGCTCAATCGCTGGCCAGCAAGAAAGAGACTGTCTCCAGAGTTGGAATGTTGGAGACACTGCTTGACACGTCCATGCTCATGGCCGGCCGACCGAGAAAGAGATAGAATAGAAGCGGGAACGCTTGGTTGTTTAATTCCACGCATGCGCACGGCGTTACTACAAGACTTTCCTGTCTCGGAGAATGATTATTTTGTAAGTTGTCGCTCTCTTCTCTGGAACAAATTTAATGCAAATGGATCGCATTATTGACATGAATTCTTTAAGTTTCATATCAATATCTTTCATAAAGAGACTTTTAAGCCAATTCTGCTGGAATATCTGTTTTTCAATTGACTTCCTGTCAGCCTTGTAGAAGTTCAGACTGGAAACGGTTTGGATGCCATCTGTGTGGGATACATTATTGATTAATTTTGGACCTTACATTGTCAGTTCTATCATGTTGTAGTCGGAGAAGATTGTCGGTGATATCTTCACATTGTGGATAAGTTCCACATTGTTGCTAAAACTACAGCATTTTGTGCCTGTTGTTATTTCAGTCATTTTGTGACAGACTGCTATCACGTAGATGCACAGCTTCCAATTCCTGTTTTCTGATTTGAACCACTGTAACACTTTCCAAAATTTTTCTGGGAATAAATGAATCTTAAATTAAAATTCAGCGTGAAAATTACATCAATTCACCAAAATTTGAAAATATTCACTTAATTTTAAAATTTCCAAATCTGTGACAGCAACCGAAAAGATCCAGAATGAATTCCATCAAAAAACAAAACCTGACAACGTTTTCAGAATTCAATACACACAATCACTTCAATCACCAATATAAAAAATAAACATATTCTACAAAACAACAACAAAAAATACAACCCCCAAATACACATTAGGAATATCCAATCTAATTACAACCAGAGACAACCCCAAACACAATACATCAGCATCGCACATGGAAATAAACTTTGCATCAACCAACTAAACAAGAAGACAATAAGTTCATAGAGACGTAAATAACTAAACCATATAAAAATAATCAAATATTGGTATCCAGCACAAACCACATTTCGTGGCTGTTATTTTGCTGATTAAAAAAATGCCAGAAAGGCTAAGTTCATTAGCTGATTAGGCTTATCGTCGCTTTGTATATAATGCGTTATTTGGTCATTCTGGTGCACAGGGAATAAAGCAATTATGGAAGTTTATTAGTGATCATATTTAGATAGCTTGACATTAGCCACCATGCTCAATTACATTTCATAATCATTCTCAAAAAAGTTATCTACGTTGGTCAAAAGTTAATGTAACTTTATTCAGTTAACAACGGAAAAACAAAAACACCAAGTTTCAGGTAATGCAATTGTCTTTATTGATAAGATTTACTTAGTAATTATTGATAAGATTTAATTAAGAATTTAAGGGCCGTTTGGATCATGATTCTTAATTTTGAGAGAAGCCAACACTCGAGACTCAAAAGAAGTCTTAATACGCCTTGCAAAAATTTTCTCGGGGCCCTGACACAAGCACGATAACTGTGTAAGTCGAACTCTGTATTTCAACACACAATATGTCGAGATTTTACTATTTGTGGTGCTGCATCATCGATTATGGTGATTCCAGTTCTTGAGTGTTATTTTATTTTATCGAACAGTGAAAGATGAAAAACAAAAATTCACCTTGATGGGATCTGAATTCAGAATGCAAAGGGGGCGGGTAACTAAATACCATGAGATCTTTCATTCAACGCTGTAATGATTCAACCAAGCAACTGCCGTTTTAATGATGGCTTCAAATTTGGGGGCAGGGGTAATCGATTACAGTACTCAATTGTTACTATATATTATCTACCTCAAAGAGATGAATGGCAAAGCTGACCTCGGTGGAATCTGAACACAGAACGTAAAAAGGGACAAAATGCCATTAAGCATTTTGCCTGGTAAACTAATGACTCTGTCAGCTTGCCACCTTTTAATAATCATTTCTATTATAGGCACAAAACCTGAAATTTTGTGGGAGGGAGTTAGTTGATTACATCGACCCCAGTACTCAACTGGTACTTATTTCATCGTTCCTGAAAGGATGAAATGCAAAGTCGACCTCAGTGGAATTCGAACTCAGATCATAAAGATGGATGAAACGCCGCTAAGCATTTTGTTTATATCTCCATAACTTAGCAGTTCAGCAAAAAGGTAACCGATAGAATAATTACCAAGCTAAAAATAGTAATAAGTACTGGATCGAGTTGTTCGACTAAGACCCTTCAAGGCAGTGCTGTATCATGGTCACAGCCCAATAACTGAAAAATAAATGATAACAAGTGTTACCAATGGTGGCAAACAGGTGAGATTGGCGGGAATATTTTTATATCAAAGATATGATATGATAAGAGGATGGGCCATCGTGTTGAGGCTTCTCTACACGATAACTGTCACGATATCAATCAGAGATACTTATTTTATTGTTAATGCCAGAAAAAAAAAACAAAAACTCTCACAACACTACCGAAATATATGTTGTTAACAAATGTAAAACGTGACCAAACCTATCTAGATACATTCAAGTAGCTAATTCTGTCTGTCTGCATGTTACACTGATTCCTCTTGTCTTTTGTCATAGAAACAGTGATTTTGACCAGGCAATGCACCAATATATTTTTGTATAAGATTAAACCGACCCCTTAACCCAGTATTTGGCAAGCACATATTTTGAAGTCAGAAAAATTTAAACTCGGAAACCAAGAGGAACATGATTAACGTACTTGTTGCTCCAAAAACATCGACAACGACCACAACGTTAATATTTCTAATTTAGGCACGCGATCAAGTTTTGAAAAGAAGGGCTTAATAACAATAATAATTATAATAATAATGATGATGATAATAATAATAATAACGATAATTTGGCATTTAACAAGGTGTTGAGTTCTGCAGATATTCATGCATGACATTCACCAAATCTTTTGATCCAGTAGCCTTGAACTTCATCTGGTCCTGGGGTCTTCCAGCTGCCCATTTTTTTTTTTTTTTTTTTTTTTTTTTGCTGATTTCCTTCACTTTTCTAACTGAAATGACTAGTTCTGGCTGTTTTTGGACAGGCTACTGCTTCAGTTCTTGCAACCATTCAGCATCCTTCTTGTGCTCCTTGTCTTTGCTCCAGACGTCACTCCAAAACCTTTGACTTACAATGTTATCTGGTGTCACCTTTTCATCTGTACATTCTCCATTTATTTCTTTGTAGAATCTCTTCTGATCTACTCTGAATAACCTATTCTGCTGGCGTCCCTTCATTCTTTGGTCGTATCTTACCATCTTTGCAACGAGGCACTGTTTCACTTCCTCCATTACAACTTTCAGGCCCTTTCTTTCAATATCACACTTCCTGTTCAGTCAACCACTTGTTATTCTTCAGAGATCCCCATGTCGTCAGCCAATAAGAGACACGCTCAACTGATTAAGGTTAAACAACTGACAAAGAAATCTGAGGTATTGAGCAGAATATTTGCTGTAGCCCACCTTTTATACCAAGACAAAACAATATATATGATCACACTTCCAATCAGTTAAGATGAGAAGCCATGAGTGCCATTGTCTGGTACTGCATCAGGGCTATTATTATTATTTTTATAATTATAATTATTATTATTGCTTTTCTTTAACGATGTATTCATTAATCCTTTTGAATCAATAAGGATGACTTAGCGGGGTGCGATTTCATTTGGCTATACCTCCAGGAAAACGCAAAAATTAGTGTTTATGATTCAGTAATTGGCAGAAAAGTCATTGTTTTCAGCTATGAACACAAAACCACGTGACCATCTGATTTTTATCTTTTCCCAAGATGCAGTTCACAGAGATCGTTCTCGCTGAAGCGTATTTGCAGGGTCAAGAGGGTTAACCAATTCAGTGATAACCTATGTAAACAAATATATTTTTTCACTTGTAGCCTCACAGTCGAGTGGTCACTGTTGAAATCAAAGTGTTATTAGGACTCAGTCATCCAAATGTCGTAAGTACTGCATTTTTTGTTTGTTTGTTGTTATTTTTTGTTTGCTTTTTTTTTATTATCCTCTGTGTGTGTAAGCAAAAGCAAGATATTGTAATCACTCGTCTTTGTTTGTTTGACTATACATCTTTATCTATATATGTACATCTAATTCGAATCATAGGTATTTCAGTTCATTAAAGAAATTATAACAGAAAAGTCTAACTCTTCCATTGCATGTAACACGGGCAACGCCGGGTATCTCTGCTAGTATTTATTATATGTAAGTATGTATATATATATATTTATGCCTGTATATATGTGAGATAATAGGTTCACTTTAATACTTTCAGTATTAAAGTGAAAATATCTGACATTAGAATAGAGAGATGTTATTGTTTCACTTTTGACACGTAATACTGCAATAGTGGATGAGATGTAATACTGCACTGGACTCGCACTAGGCATGAAGCTAAAAAACATTTTGGCCTAAAACACTACATGGACCCTAAGTAAGGCATGTGTAAAATTTGAATGAAATTGGTTGCGTAGTTCTCAAGTTTTTGGGATTCACACAGACAGACAGACACACATTCTCATCTTTATATATATAGATGAATGATGACAATACATCCTAGCAAAAAATTGTCAGCTGAGCACGACTCGGTGTTTGATTAAAAGAAATGTCTACAAGTAATCCAACAGCAATGGGGAAGGTGTCAGGACGTACTTTACGCTAATTGATGAAACAGAAAATAATTACATGGTAACGAATTAATTGTTTATTATTAGATATTCGCGTTTCTTTGCTCATACAATCAATATATATTACATAAATTAGAAAAATGGACAAAACAGAGAACACAATTGAAAACGAATTACAAAACAATAAACATTAAAAAAACAATACGCCACCTTAGGTTGAAAATTTTGGGGCGCTGGGAAACCCCTCTAATGACTATTGAGATATGGCAGCAAGCTTGCCGCGGGTATGTTCTCTAAATGTTATATACTTCAATACGAAACCTCATGGAAACGAAGCAACTGAGAACATACCAAAAGCCATAACATATTGAAACAGTTCAGATGATTTATAACTTATTTCTAATCCTAAACCAGCGGAATTATCTAAAAATTGCATCTCCTCTTCCTCCAATAAATTTTTTTTCACAACTTCCGATATAAATGAAATCTACACCATCTGAAAGGTACATGTAGAAAATTACATTAAAATATCTCCGTTTTTCTGATTGTTGTTGATTTTGTTCAATTACCTTTTCAAAACTTTACCATTTTCAAGTGTTAGTGAATTCCTGGGTGGTGACAGCTGTTGAAATAATGGCTCACTAGCAGTTATAAACTGGCATTAACATCGAGCTTCGCTTTATATGGAAGCCATTTTTTTTTTGTTTTTGTGACAATTCAATATTACAATTAATTTGAATTGAAACATTTCTAATCAAAAAATTATTCATTCAGTGAATCACTTGAAATTTTCGTAATTTAAACGTGTAGGTCTGTATCAAAATATTAAAAATCTAATTAGGTTAATTAAATTTAAACCTTAGCGAGAATGTTTCTGTGAAAAGTAATTAGTATTCACATAATCAACAGTGTAAACATGTCTACAGATATAGAGTATCTCCACTTACTTTTAGTGAGTTTTCTCGGAGACTTCTTGGCTTCGTACTTGTTGCTATGACGGCTGAGCTTTGTTTTCTTTTCCTCCTCCTTCTCTTCCTAAACCCAAACTCCCTCCCTACATGTTTCACTTTGAGAGCGTATCACTTCCACTGAATGTGAAACAAATTAACAATCACCAGATGTCCAAATTAGTTAGAATTCTCTCTATCTTAACGCAACAGGCTTTTCTCTCTGAACAAATTGGGGAGGGGAAGAGCTCCCATTGCGTATGATGACTATGGAGTGCTTCAGTACACGGGCTTCACTTTTGAAGAGGACCTCTATATACCTGAACTGCCTTGTCTTGCTCATGTTATTCATCGCATATTTCTTTCAAAACTCATTTCAACTCAGTGTGTGTCGCTGGTTCTAGGCATTAGGGTTTAGTTGATCCACAGCGATACACAACCGTCTTCCGTGCAGTTACTTGGCTGAGATGGTTATCTGTGCCGGTCATCTTCACAAGCTGTTTCGTGTCTGTCAGGCAATCTTCGTTGTTGTTACATGTAAAACATGGGATCTTTCTGATTTGGCGGACACCATTTGTTTTCTAACGAAACACCTTCAAACTTGGGACACTGGTAGAATGTGTCATATAAAACATCTTTTTCTCTTAGCCTTGTTAAGAAAAGTTTGTATATTCGAAGTTTATTTCATGTAAAAAGTTGTCGTATTTCGGTAATTTCAACCAGTCACTGACGTCTATTGAGGTGAAAACAATTACTGCTGTGGTTTGTCAACAACACGTTCTGGCGGTGTAATGGGATCTTTTCCCTTGAATAAAATTACTGCCGTTGTTTGTCAACAACAACTATCGGCGGTATAGTTATTTATGACATCGTTCATGCGTTTGTACTGGTTTTAGCTTTAGGGTTAGGGTTATGGGTGTTTTTGCCAAAAACGCAGAACATAAAGATGGATGAAATGCCACTAAGAATCAATAATAATAGTTATAAGGATAAATTTTCATCAGGCATTGAAACTAAGTCTTAAAGCCTGGTTGATCCTGAATTTTTTATAACTCCTTAACACTACAACCCTCTGGCATTTCCTCTCTGTTCATATTTATTTATGTATTTCTTCATTATCCTTCCTTTAAATATTAACTTCCAAATGATCAAGTTGAGCTTTCATTAAACCAGTCTCAGTGCTTTATGTAAGAGGAAGACTAATAAAAATTTTGGACACCAACTGCTCCTATTTTGATTAATTTATAGAAAATGAAACGAACAACACTAGAATGCATAATTCTCTGTATCAGAATATTATAACTAATATGCCTTTAAAAAAAAAAACTGTGTTGTAAGGTTTTAGTTACCTTCATTTGAAAAAACTTTATCTTATATTCTGAGAAAACTATTGTATTTGCTATAGGTTCGAATGAAAGAAGTATTTGAGACTACAACTAGTTTGCATTTGGTTCTTGAATATGCTATTGGTGGTGAGCTTTTCGACAGGTAAGATTATTTAAAATTGATATTTGATATTTTAGTGCAAAGTGATAGATATATAGTGAGCAATACATGCCTAGTTTAAGCTCCATCAGTGAGTATGCTAACCTTAACAATGAATTCATAATTGTTTGAAACTATTATGAATATATATACTTTGTTGGTTTCGGGGAATCATTAAAAGGGTCATTTAATATCTTTCCTCTCATTTATCTCACTTTAGTGCAGGGTCTGTATTCACACATACTGGTTTCAAATTCTGGCACAAAACCAGCAATTTGGGGAGAAGGGATAAGTTGATTATATTGACCCCAGTTCTCAACTGGTACTGAGTTTATCAACCCTGAAAGGATGAAAGACAAAGTCATCTTCAATGAAATTTGAAGCCATGACTACAAAAGCTAGAAATGTTGCATGGCATCTTGCTCAACTGGGCTGCAGGAAGAATGTATCAATCTATGAGAATGACATGATCACCATGTTGTTGGGTACCACATTGAAGGGATATGAGGTGAAACAGGAATATGAATTAATTGGAACATCTTGGTGCACTTGCAATTCATCGTTTGGAGAGGCAAGTCCATATTAGCTGGAACTGTGTGTTGTTGGACTGAGAGTTCTATTAAGATCATTCATATATGCTCATTCCACATTCCAGCGGCACTGGCAACGATCTCGCTTGAATGTCTTTTCACATGCCAGGAAGGCGACACTGGTAACGATCACACTCAAATGGTGCTATTTACGTGCCATGAACCTCGATATATGACTGGTACTTATTTCGTTGACTTCTAATGGATGAAAAGTAAAGTTGACTTTCACAGGATTTGAACTCAGAACATAACTATATACAGTACTATGCTGTCTTCCTCTTAAATACTAAACTACTTATCTCTTTAATGTTCACTTACAGAATTGTTGAAAGAGGTTCCTACTCAGAAAAAGATGCTGCAAATGTGTTTCGACAAATACTCACAGGCATTGAGGTAGGGCCATACTTTATGTACTCCTGTTTTCTTCTTCTTCTTGCTGTTATAAATGTTTTTATTTCTGTTTTGGAACAGTGGATCTCACAGCAAATGATAAAGCTATAAATAACAGCTTGCAAATATTGAGTGAGAAAACCTTTGGATAGAAAAAGTTGAAGGCTGTTTGTGGGGCATGAACCCACATCTTCAGTAAATATGTCAGGCGTTCTACCATTGGGCCAAAGCAATCCTTCAGAGAGTACGTGAAATAATTCCTTTTTGGAATGGTAGATCTCAAAGCAGATAAGACTAAATAACAATGCATGAATATTCAGTTAAAGGGGTTTTTAACCCAATATTTGCATGCTATTATTTATGGCATTCTGGTTCAAGATCCACCATTTCAAAAAGAAATTGTTTCATGTTCTCTCAAAGTTTATAAATTTTTATGGTGCTCTTAATTCTATTTCAACCTATAAATTTATAGATCTTCATCTCATTGCTTCATTATGTGAAATATTTCAACTATACCCTTTATTTTGTTCATAAGTTAAGGTTGCTTAAAGCATGACACTTGATTTTGTTACATTATTCTTTTATGTTATAATTCCTCTGGTTCTTTGAGAAAGCTAAATATTTACCATATTTTGTCTCTTTGTGGTTCCAGTATCTCCACCAAAACAGTATCATTCACAGAGACTTAAAGGTTTGTGTCTATGAATTTCCTTGATTTATTTCTTTGGTTTTTCTACCTACATGGATTGGATAAGACTTTTATTATTTATATATATACACTAGCTGGTGTACCCGGTAATTCCCGGGGGGTAAAGATGTTCTTTTGAAACGCCTTATTACTCTGATATAAGAAAGCAATTTCGCTATAACTGCCACAAAAGGTATTTTTCATCACAAAAAAGCACAAAAAACTGTCATCTGGGGGAGTGAGAGATTGTCAGAGGTTGGTGAGAGGCAAAGACATTATTCTGCTTAGCAAAGGCATCTGGGAAATGTATAACTGGTGTCATTCACAGAAAAACTATTGTTTTACCGTGAGAAAAGTGCTATTGTTTTACCGTAAGAAAAGTGTTAAGTGAAATTTGGCAATCAAGGATCAAATCCATGCTATGCCTGCATGAAGCCACTACAAATATGATGTGGAATAAAAAATTTATCTAATGTCATAGAAAAAGTGTAACTGTAAAAGTGCAGAATTATCGGAGTAGCGGGCATTCAAAAAAGTATGTATGTATAGAAATGTATGAATGAAGTCTTTAATGTTTAAGATTCAAATTAAGGAAGTGCAATAATAATGTTTAGCAGTTCAAAACTGTGAGTAGTGAAATGCAGAATTAGGTCAACTGATCAGGAGAATCAAATACTGATCTCTTCGCTAAAATCTGCAGGCGGTATGGGTTATTTCCCTTGTTTACTTAAATAAAATATTAGTAATATGTAGTAGATAGAAGGATCCATTAGAAGGGCCCTATTATCGATTTTTTTTCAACAATCTAAGTATGTCACAAGGTTTCCAGACATGAGTTCTACTCCTGTGTCAAGTTTCATCAAAATCAAAAAAAAAATGTACAAGGAGTTAGCTAACAATACCACAAACAAACACACACCGATTTTCCACATATGTAATAGATATGTATATATATTTTCTTTTTTCGGTGGGGTTGTTACTGATTTATTATTTCTAAGTTGTAGTCTTCCTCATCATCATCATCGTATAAAAATTATACTCATCATTGTTACATTATTATTATCATTAACTAGCTCTTCCCTACAGAGTTTCAGACCATGTGCCTATAGGAGAAATATTTTTTGTCACCATTATCCTCACAATTTACACCATCATCATCATCATCATCATCATCACAACCATCAGCATTATATCTTATATTGCAGGACATTGTCTTTATATTGTGGAATGTCTCAATGGGACACATCTTTGTCCCTTTAGCATTCATACCAGCCCAAATATTTAATGTTCAAACTGACCAGGTCTCACACTTACCCTACAAAAATAAATGAACATATCATTGAAATATTGAAGGTATGTGATAACATGATTAATTCAAATGATAAATATGCATTACATTTGACAGACTAATCCAAATGCTAAAGAGTTGTATTGTAGTTGTAATGTTCTTATCAGTCCGAATATGCTTGAGGCATGATCAAACTGGAGAACAAGCTATTCACTACATTTTGTCATGGAAAATATATCCCGTTTATAGACAAATGGTGTGTATACACCTAGATCAACTTACAGCACTACTTACTCAGACTGTGAGATGCTAGCATTTCAGAGTAGTTATCTCCTCTTCAATCACAGACACCAGACAGGCAGCACTATGGGCTGAGTGGAGAGATTGACTCTATAATGCTTTTCCAGTCACCATACAGTGACTGGTAGCTCTATACAGTGGCTCACCATAAGTAAATTGCAGAGGAGGAACGCTAAGCAGTGATAAGTAAATTTGCAATGTTATTATCAGTCCAAATATGTTTGAGGCATTTTGGAACTGATCTAGGTATATAGATCAGTTCAACAATCAGCGGATCTAGATGTATACACACCATTTATCAACCAACGAGATATATTTTTCCTGACAAAATGCAGTGATTAGCTTGTTCTCCAGTTTGAAGAGTAAAATGGCAGAGCAGATGATGTATTGGACTACCAATTTGTAAGTTCATATCCATTAGCAGACATTTTGCCCTATTTCACTTCATTTTGTTTATGTGTGTGTGTGTGTGTGTGTGTGTGTGTGTGTGTGTGTGTGTGTGTGTGTGTGTGTATAGATAGATAGATAGATAAAAGAAGTTTAGCCACAGAAAAGCATGACCTAAGACTCTTTTCACTGCATCTGAAGTTGTTAGGAGGATGGTAGGAATGGTATCCTTAGAGCATAAGCTTGGCTTGAATCATTGCAACAGAGAATAGTCTAGGAAAGGCACTCAAAGACCACATGGTAGTGCAATGCCAGGTAACGGACTAAATTAACCACACAGCACCTAGAATGGCATTACCAATGGTCTTCTATCCACTTCCTGTCTACCATATTTCACTTGGAGCTTGATACAGTCTCCTGGCTTGCACCAATCTTCAGTCAAACCATCCAACCCATGCCAGCATGGAAATTGAAGGTTAAGCAATGATGATGAGGAGGATGAGAAGATGGTAGAAAACACTCTCTTGTTCAACTATTTTTTGAAATTTTTTTTTTTTGTATTTTTGTAAATAAAAATAAAATGAAAACAATGAAATGTGTGCAATGGATTTGAACTCACAACCAGTGACTTGGTAGTCTTGTACAACATCCACAGTGTGGGATCAGACTAGAAATTATGTGTTGTGAAAAAAATGGGCATAAAACAATGACAACAACGATGATAATGACTATGACAATGGTGCCATGGAAACAACATCTGGATTTCAAAGTTATGGAAAGTCTTCTCTATTTTCAGCCTGAAAACTTACTTTACTGCACAAAAGATGAAGATTCTGTCCTTAAAATTGGTAAGTTGTCTTACTGCTGCATTTGTTAATCTGTTAGCATTCAAACAAGCCACATCTGGCCCAAATATTTCTATTTCATGTTCAAACTGGCTAAATCCAGTCTCTCACACCTACCCTACAATGTCATTCTAAAAAAACTTAACAAATACATCATCGAAATCTCATCATTAATTGCAAAACAATGTGAATAAATAAGCATTACATTTGACAGTGGAGTCTAGATGCTAAAGAGTTAAAATTCCAACTATTTCAAAACATGTTGCTTGTTCAGATGTGTTGTTCAGACAAAAAAATCCTGTTTAGACTTCTTTGAACATTCGGATTAGGTTCCTTCGCTTCTACTGCTGAAAAATAAATAACTTGGTCAGGTTTGTAAGAAAATGAGTGCAAGTTAACTCGATCACTCCATTACAAAAATATATCGAAGCAAATTTATTTATTATTGTATTTTCCATTTTCAGCTGATTTTGGTTTATCAAAGATCATGACGACTAGCACTTTGAGTATGTCAATGTGTGGTACACCCAGCTACTGTGGTTTGTAAATAGTTTTGTAATTCTTAAGAATTGTCATTGTCAGCCTTGTCATCAGCATTGTCACTGTCATCATCATAACCGTCATCACCATTATTCTTAACCCACACATGAAACAGAGCAACAATTACTTACATGTATAATTAAAATACAGACTGGTCGGCATTGACTACTCCATCCTTGAATGCAGTTTGAGGATGATGCCCAGCAGGTCTGCTTTGGAGGCTTCAAGGTCTTTTATCCTGGGTGATATATATATATGTGTGTGTGTGTGTGTGTAAACAACACCAACAGAGCATCACTCAAGACATCCTTCCTGATAATGTGTCTGGGGGCACAACATTCAAAATAACAAAAAAAAAAAGTAAAATTGTAAAAAAAATTAAGTATTTTGTTTTCATATATATTTTCATTTTAAGTTCTTTTAATTAATCTCAAATGCCCACTTTGTGAAATATTCTTCTAAAAACAACTATTTTTTTCCATTTCAAGGAAAAATATTAAAACAATACTAAGCTTGTTTTTGTAATATTTCTTAGCTCCTGAAGTCCTCCAAGGTTCCATGTACAGTTTTCCTGCAGACATATGGAGTGCTGGTGTTATCTTGTTTATTTTGTGAGTATAACAACATTCATAGTTTGCTTCTCTTTTTCTTTTGTTTTATTTTTGATTGTCAGAGGGGGAACTGATGAGGGTAAGTTACTCTCAGCCAGACACATGGATCAAATGCTTGCAACAAACTGGATTATGCTAAAGACATATAAGGATCAGGTACTGGAGCTAAACAGGCTGACAAATGAAGTGTGTCATCTAAGGGGTCTCTACTAAAGGACCAGGTAATGATGTTAAACATGTTCATAGAGTCTAAAAGCTAATGGAACTTTGCTAAAAACATGAAAGGACCATGCGCAGGGCTAAACAAGCTAACAAATGAGGTTTAATATTCAAGCGTTTCTGTAAAAGGTATCTAAGTCAAAGTGATGGTAATAAGCAAGTTAACAAACCAAGTCTAATATTTAAGGGTTTCTGTAAAAGGTAGCCCAGGACCAGATGGTGGTGTTAAGTAGGTGACAAATTAAATCATACATTATTTTGTAGCTTTGAGACTTTGATGATGTGATTGATTATTTTAAAAATGACATTGTAGGGTAGGTGTAAGAGGCCAGATCTGCCACTTTGAACATGAAACAGGTAAGAATACTTGGGCCAGATATGGCCAGTTTAAACACTAAAGGATTAAAATAAAATCCTTGAACAAACATTTATATATCAGTATATAAAGTTACAGATATTTCATTAAAACTTTGTCCAAAGTCTTGATTATAGTGACAATTAACTGAAACAATCATCAGGCAGGTTGCTTATTAAAAATATATTTCTATAAATATATAGGTTCTCAGACATTTCACTACCTAAGTCCTCTTTTACTGCTTTTCAAATTTTGTTTTCTATCCACATGAAAAAATGCAGAGATGATGAATGTAGGGAAAATAATTTGCTTTTGAAAGTTTAATTTTTCTGAAAGAAATACTGAATGGCTCTTCCCCCACCCTGGCCACCTATCAGCTCCCCGCTTTCAGGTGAAATGCATATCTTTTGTATGAAAAACATAGGAATGTGAGTAAATTGAGAAAAGAAATAAGTAGTGGGGTAATCAAATGTCATCTCAGACATGCTAGAAACAACATTTTCTAATAACAACATGACTAATCATTTTTACTGTGGGTAACAAACCTTACTAAAGTTTCTTTTCACTTTAATAACCCTGATTTTCTGACAGATGTTTGCATCTCTTTTTGTTGCAGACTCGTTGGTTATGAGCCATTTTTTGCATCAAATGATCACAAAATATACAAGAGAATCATTCGAATTGACTGGAAATTTGAATCTCCCTGGTGGGATGATATTAGTAGCAACAGTAAAGTAAGTTTTTTGTGCGTGTACATATCATCATTGTTGTTTAACATCCATTTTCCATGCTGGCATGGGTTGGACGGTTTGACCAGAGCTGGCAAGCGAGAGATCTGCACCAGGTTCCAGCCTGATTTGGTTTCTACAGCTGGTTGACCTTCCTAACACCGACCACCTTACAGTGTGTGCTGGGTGCTTTTAACATGGCACTGGCACAACCACTTGAACAAGGTGCCTCCAGCACAAGTGCTTTTTATGTGGCACTGGCACAGGACTCTTTCAGGCATCCAGCCATAAAAACCATGCCACAACAGACATTAAATGAAGAAGAAGAAGAAGAAGAAGAAGAAGAAGAAGAAGAAGAAGAAGAAGAAGAAGAAGAAGAAGAAGAAGAAGAAGAAGAAGAAGAAGAAGAAGAAGAAGAAGAAGAAGAAGAAGAAGAAGAAGAAGAAGAAGAAGAAGAAGAAGAAGAAGAAGAAGAAGAAGAAGAAGAAGAAGAAGAAGAAGAAGAAGAAGAAGAAGAAGAAGAAGAAGAAGAAGAAGAAGAAGAAGAAGAAGAAGAAGAAGAAGAAGAAGAAGAAGAAGAAGAAGAAGAAGAAGAAGTGGTGGAGGAGGAAGTCTACCAAAAAAATAGAATTGGCATTTTCTGCAGGTCATGTTACCTCAAAAAACTTGACATACAATCATCTCAGCAGAAAATAATTCCAAAGATGACATTCCTCAACAAAAGGTAGATTAGAATATAAAACTGCTTTCTGCAATTAAGAGTGATGAAATTTTGAGTGGATATTTCTGATTTCCACAATAAAACAGTTTTTAAAAAAAATTGTCAACTGAATCAGATGCAATGCCTTGATTATTTCTTTTAAATGTTGAAATCTTTTATTTTTTTTAATCTTTTGTCTTTTTCTGTTTTTTATAGGATTTGATTTCTAAAATATTGATCCGTGATGCTAACAAGCGTCCTAACCCAACAGAAGCCTTGCAGCATCCCTGGGTAACAGGAGAAGCAGCCAAGGATGAGAACATGGTGAAAACTAAGCAAAGATTGATATCTTTTAATGGACGAAGAAAGTTAAAGGTAAATTCTCTCTTTATAGCAATTCTTCCATTTCTTCCATTTTGGAATCTTGAATGATTCATTTAAATGGATTGATTCAAATATCAATCTGGGTTTTGTCTGTGGGTTACCCAATTATATAGTCTACATAGAAGAAACATCACTGTTACTTCCTGTGTTGCTCAGTCCCAGGATAAGGACTGCTGATAGAGCAGACTTAGGATGAAAGCCATTCCAGAAGTGATCCTCTTTTCTTTTTCTCAGGCATAGTGCACCCAGAACCATTTTATTCAGTGCCCTTCTTTTCTTCAACAGTAGGTTATGATTTGAGGGGAAAATTTGGCTATTATTTCTATCAAGTCAAATGATCACAAAGAGGTTCTATCATGAAATTATAAATTACTGTTTCACAGCGAGCATCAACCCAAATGTCACGAAGTATGTAGTTATTGTAAATCAATTCAAAAGAAGGCATTTATTCCAACTTTGTTCTGCTTACCGATTAATCCGTTAATCATGGCTGTCCAACAATTAAGACGTGTTGTTTTATATTAGGGAAAGACAGCATCCATCTATCAATGTCGTTTGACACTTCACCATATTTTCATTCTACTTGGCTTTCCTCAGTCATATGCACTCGGCCCCCAGAGTGATAACGAAGATGCGCTCCAGCCAGCAATATATTGTAAATGAAGCAACCATCGGTCACTGATTTGCAACAAGCAAAATAGCTAGTTGTAAAATCTCAAGAAGAGATCAGGGTAGTAACTATACTAACAAGTAAAGTCAGATGTGATAGTGCCCATGTTGATGGTCATGCCAGACGTTTCGGCTGCCTGGATAAATCTCCTGAGGTTATCATCATGTTCATGTCGATCTTTGCCAGCCATGATGATGTCATCTAGATAGGCAAAGGTTTTTTGAAGATTGTTTCTTTTTATGAATTCATCCATGACACACTGGAAAATTGCAGCAACGTTGGTACAACCAAAGGGGAGCCATTTAAACTCATACAGTCTCCCTACCTGCATCAAATGCTGTCAGCTTATAATCTTTGGGTAGGAGTTCCACCTGATGATATGCAGCTGTCATACCTATGTTGCTGAAAATCTTGTTTGCTGCTATTTCATTTAGAAGATCATCGATTTGAGGCACTAGGATAGGCATCCAGTTGTGTGTACATATTTATTGCGTTCAAGTAGTTGGTCAGTCTGTTCTTCCTTCCATCACATGTCATGAAGCATTGAGCTCACAAGGGACTACAGCTTTCCTGAATAATATCCTCTGAAAGTAACCTATTTCATACTTAATAAACTCTGCGCCTCTCGGACAGCTAATTAAAGTTGTAATTGGTTTGAGCTTAGCGGTCTCAATGCCTGAACGTAGTTTGTACATGGTGCATTTGAGGCTTGACATGTACATGCAGAACGACACAGGCTTGCACGTGCTCTTAAAGTCAATTGTAACTGCTGAGTGTTAACTGAAGATATCGATTCCGATGATGACTGGAACTACATTGTGGTCAGCCACAAGGAAATTAGCATTATATGCATTATTTCCCAGTTGTAGTTTGCTACTGAATTTGCCTTTAATTTCCAGTGCTGCGTTGTTGGCCAAGTTAACTTTTCTGGACAGATATGATCGTATTGTAATCCCCAGGCTGCAAGAAGATCCGCTTCTATAAATGTTAGAGCAAATCCAGCTTTTGCTAGCAAGATTTGCTCTAACATTCAAACCTTGCTGGAATTGGTTATACCAACACTCTGCATCTCTTGACATTCATCACTGCTTGTTCAGAATGTATGACTTAGTGTTTTCAGTTGGGAGGAGACGTGGCTTGACTGGGAAAGATAGCTTTGTAGATCATGCCTTGATATTTGGCATACTGTCTGCATGCCCTAGGAATGGGGCTAACTTGGGGCTGTACAACAACACAAACAATAACTACTGGTTACAGTCTAGACCATTCTTCCTCCATTTCATATTCATGCCACATGACTCCTAACGTACATTCAGCACATTCTGTAAGGCC
>NC_142939.1:7318500-7342577 GCF_046866305.1 Octopus bimaculoides | reverse complement strand
TATATAATTCATATATATATATATTTATATATATATATATATATATATGTATATATATTTGTATATATATTTGTGTATATACTTATTTATATATAGGTATATATATGGTATATTTATATATATATATTTTATTTTATTTATTTATTTATTTATGTGTTTCAGCCAAGTGGCTGCGGTCATGCTGGTGCACCACCGTGATTTTCATGTTCCTTGCATTGCTCTTCTCCCCCACCTGACATGGTCCAATCAAGAGTTTTGATGGCACATCTGGTGTATAAGAGAGTTTGACATAGCTGCCCTAAACTGCGTCTCATTACGAGCCATTGGTTCGTCTGGTATCGTGAAGAGGAAAGTGTCAAGTTTTGTCTTGAAGACCTCCGCATCCATGTCTGCATGTATCTCAAATGTTTTGGCAGGGCATTGAAGAGCTGAGGTCCTCTGAAACCGAGGGCTGCTGCAGTATCTCGTTCTTATGTGAGATGCAGTGGACGGTACTTTGGCATCATGCAGTGGCGACCCGTGCGGGCATTCCTGTAGTACTTGATGCCAAAGTTTGGCACCAGTCCTTCCAGTCTTTTCCATATGTATATTATTACATCTCTCTCCCGCCTGGCGCTCCAGGGAGTAGAGACCTAGTGCCTTCAGTCGCTCCCTGTAGTTCATCTGTTGGACTGTGGCGGATCTTTTTTGTATAGTGCCGCTGAATTGCCTCGAGTTCTGCTGTCCGCCTAACACTGTGTGGTGACCACAACTGAGAGCAATAGTCTAGGCGGCTCAGAACAAATGTCTTCCACAGAGTCAACATGACTTTTTGATCCCTTGTACGGAATGTCATCAGTATCCACCCTGCCAGTTGTCTGCACTTTGCTGTCAACTTGACAATGTGCATGTGAAATGATGCATCACTACACATGTTGATGCCCAGATCTCTTACTGTTTGTGGTTCTGGGATTGCAGTATCTCCAGGCCCTGTGTATGCCAGTTGGGAGGAACTTGTGGTCTTGTAGCGCAGTACTTGAAATTTCTTTGCATTGAACTGCATATTATTTTGCTCTGCCCACTCATATATTGCATTTAGGTCATTCTGCAGGCTTACAATATCATCAGGATTCTTTATTGCTGAGATATCTTTGTGTCATCAGCATAGCTAGTGACAGTGGCTCTCTGAGTGACCGTGGGCATGTCCAGAAGGGCCACTATGAACAGTAGTGCCCCCAGAACAGTTCCTTGTGGAACACCGCTCAATATTTGTGTTTCCCTAGATAGTTCTCCATTGCTGCAAACTGTCTGACTTCTACCATTCAGGAAGTCATGCAGCCACTCTCCTAATTTACCAGCTATGCCAAGGTTTCGCAGCTTGTGACATATCAAGCCATGATCAACTTTGTCAAAGGCTTTTGCAAAGTCGAGATATATCACATCAACATCTGAATGGTCAAGTGGCTGCTTCAGGACCCAGTCATAATGCTGCAAGAGCTGCGTGAGGCAGCTTCTACCTGGATGGAAACCATGCTGGGTCTCATTCAGCAAGTCATTTTCTTCTAGGAACGCAATCAATCTCCTTCTGACAATTCGTTCCATGACTTTGCTAATATGTGAAGTCAGAGAGATGGGCCTGTAGTTCCCAGCCTCTGCTCTGCTCCCACCTTTATGGATAGGACATATGGTGCCTTCCTTCTGCTTTTTGGGAAGTTTACCATTTGCAAGGAAACTCTGGAAGAGTATCCGGAGTGGTCCTGCTAGTTCTTGTTTACACGACTTTAAGAGGACAGCTGGGAAACCATCGGGGCCAGTTGCCGAATTTGAGCTCATTTCATTTATGGCAGCTATCACATCTTCCTCTTCAATGCCGATGTAGGTAATGGATGCATGCACGTACGTCCGTCCAAACGAAACGAACGTCCTTGCGTCCGTTCTTTCGCATGCACGTACGTCCGTCAGTCCGAACGAAACGAACGTCCTTGCGTCCGTTCTTTCGCATGCACGTACATCCGTCCGAACAAAACGAACGTCCTTGCGTCCGTTCTTTCGCATGCACGTACGTCCGTCCGTCCGAACAAAACGAACGACCTTGCGTCCGTTCTTTTGCATGCACGTACGTCCGTCCGAACAAAACAAACGTCCTTGCGTCCGTTCTTTCGCATGCACGTACGTCCGTCCGAACAAAACAAACGTCCTTGCGTCCGTTCTTTCGCATGCACGTACGTCCGTCCGAACAAAACAAACGTCCTTGCGTCCGTTCTTTCGCATGCACGTACGTCCGTCAGTCCGAACGAAACGAACGTCCTTGCGTCCGTTCTTTCGCATGCACGTACATCCGTCCGAACAAAACAAACGTCCTTGCGTCTGTTCTTTCGCATGCACGTACGTCCGTCCGTCCCAACAAAACGAACGTCCTTGCGTCCGTTCTTTCGCATGCACGTACGTCCGAACGAAACGAACGTCCTTGCGTCCGTTCTTTCGCATGCACGTACATCCGACCGTCCGAACGAAGCGAAGTCCTTCCGTCCGTTCTTTCGCATGCACGTCCGTCCATCCGAACGAAACGAACGTCCTTGCGTCCGTTCTTTCGCATGCACGTCCGTCCGTCCGAACGAAACGAACGGCCTTGCGTCCGTTCTTTCGCATGCACGTCCGTCCGTCCGAACGAAACGAACGGCCTTGCGTCCGTTCTTTCGCACGTACGTCCGTCAGTCCGAACGAAACGAACGTCCTTGCGTCCGTTCTTTCGCATGCACGTACGTCCGTCCGAACGAAACGAACGTCCTTGCGTCCGTTCTTTCGCATGCACGTACGTCCGTCTGTCCGAACGAAACGAACGTCCTTGCGTCCGTTCTTTCGCATGCACGTACGTCCGTCCGTCCGAACGAAACGAACGTCCTTGCGTCCGTTCTTTCGCATGCACGTACGTCCGTCCGTCCCAACAAAACGAAGTCCTTGCGTCCGTTCTTTCGCATGCACGTACGTCCGTCCGTCCGTCCGAACGAAACGAACGTCCTTGCGTCCGTTCTTTCGCATGCACGTACGTCCGTCCGAACGAAACGAACGTCCTTGCGTCTGTTCTTTCGCATGCACGTCCGTCCGAAGGAAACGAACGTCCTTGCGTCCGTTCTTTCGCATGCACGTACGTCCGTCCGTCCGAACGAAACGAACGTCCTTGCGTCCATTCTTTCGCATGCACGTACGTCCGTCCGAACAAAACGAACGTCCTTGCGTCCGTTCTTTCGCATGCACGTACGTCCGTCCGTCCGAACGAAACGAACGTTCTTGCGTCCGTTCTTTCGCATGCACGTTCGTCCGTCCGAAGGAAAGGAACGTCCGTCCGTCCGAAGGAAAGGAACGTCCGTCCGTCCGAAGGAAAGGAACGTCCGTCCGTCCGAAGGAAAGGAACGTCCGTCCGTCCGAAGGAAAGGAACGTCCGTCCGTCCGACGAAACGAACGTCCTTGCGTCCGTTCTTTCGCATGCACGTACGTCCGTCCGAAACGAACGTTCTTGCGTCCGTTCTTTCGCATGCACGTACGACCGTCCGAACGAAACGAACGTTCTTGCGTCCGTCCTTTCGCATGCACGTACGTCCGTCCGAACGAAACGAACAAGCTTGCGTCCGTTCTTTCGCATGCACGTACGTCCGTTCGAACGAAACGTACGTCCTTGCGTCCGTTCTTTCGCATGCACTTACGACCGTCCGCAGGAAACGAACGTCCTTGCGTCCGTTCTTTCGCATGCACGTACGTCCGTCCGAACGAAACGAACGTCCTTGCGTCCCTTCTTTCGCATGCACGTACGTCCGTCCGAATGAAACGAACGTCTTTGCGTCCGTTCTTTCGCATGCACGTACGTTCGTCCGTCCGAACAAAACGAACGTCCAGGCGTCCGTTCTTTCGGCTGCACGTACGTCCGTCCGAACGAAACGAACGTCCTTGCGTCCGTTCTTATGCATGCACGTACGTCCGTGCGTCCATCCGTCCGAACGAAACGAAGGTCATTGCGTCCGTTCTTTCGCATGCACGTACGTCCGTCCGAACGAAACGAACGTTCTTGCGTCCGTTCTTTCGCATGCACGTACGTCCGTCCGAACGAAACGAACGTTCTTGCGTCCGTTCTTTCGCATGCACGTACGTCTGTCCGTCCGAACGAAACGAACGTCCTTGCGTCCGTTCTTTCGCATGCACGTACGTCCGTCCGAACGAAACGAACGTCCTTGCGTCCGTTCTTTCGCATGCACGTACGTCCGTCCGAACGAAACGAACGTCCTTGCGTCCGTTCTTTCGCATGCACGTACGTTCGTCCGTCCGAACAAAACGAACGTCCAGGCGTCCGTTCTTTCGGCTGCACGTACGTCCGTCCGAACGAAACGAACGTCCTTGCGTCCGTTCTTATGCATGCACGTACGTCCGTGCGTCCATCCGTCCGAACGAAACGAAGGTCATTGCGTCCGTTCTTTCGCATGCACGTACGTCCGTCCGAACGAAACGAACGTTCTTGCGTCCGTTCTTTCGCATGCACGTACGTCCGTCCGAACGAAACGAACGTTCTTGCGTCCGTTCTTTCGCATGCACGTACGTCTGTCCGTCCGAACGAAACGAACGTCCTTGCGTCCGTTCTTTCGCATGCACGTACGTCCGTCCGAACGAAACGAACGTCCTTGCGTCCGTTCTTTCGCATGCACGTACGTCCGTCCGAACGAAACGAACGTCCTTGCGTCCATTCTTTCGCATGCACGTCCGTCCGTCCGAACAAAACGAACGTCCTTGCGTCCGTTCTTTCGCATGCACGTACGTCCGTTTGTCCGAACGAAACGAACGTCTTTGCGTCCGTTCTTTCGCAAGCACGTACGTCCGACAGAACGAAACGAACGTCCTTGCGTTCGTTCTTTCGCATGCACGTCCGTCCGTCCGTCCGCACGAAACGAACGTCCTTGCGTCCTTTCTTATGCATGCACGTTCGTCCGTCCGAAGGAAAGGAACGTCCGTCCGTCCGACGAAACGAACGTCCTTGCGTCCGTTCTTTCGCATGCACGTACGTCCGTCCGAACGAAACGAACGTTCTTGCGTCCGTTCTTTCGCATGCACGTACGACCGTCCGAACGAAACGAACGTTCTTGCGTCCGTTCTTTCGCATGCACGTCCGTCCGTCCGAACGAAACGAACGGCCTTGCGTCAGTTCTTTCGCATGCACGTACGTCCGTCCGAACGAAACGAACAAGCTTGCGTCCGTTCTTTCGCATGCATGTACGTCCGTTCGAACGAAACGTAAGTCCTTGCGTCCGTTCTTTCGCATGCACGTCCGTTCGTCCGAACGAAACTAACGTCCTCACGTCCCTTATTTCGCATGCACGTACGTTCGTCCGAACGAAACGAACGTCCTTGCGTCCGTTCTTTCGCATGAACGTACGTCCGTCCGAACGAACGAAACGAACGTCCTTGCGTCCGTTCTTTCGCATGCACGTCCGTCCGAACGAAACGAACATCTGTCCGTCCGAACGAACGTCCTTGCGTCCGTTCTTTCGCATGCACGTACGTCCGCCCGAACGAAACGAACTTCCTTGCGTCCATTCTTTCCCATGCACGTACGTCCGTCCGAATGAAACGAACGTCCTTGCGTCCGCTCTTTCGTATGCACGTACATCCGTCCTAACGATTCGAACGTCTTTGCGTCCGTTCTTTCGCATGCACGTACGTTCGTCCGTCCGAACAAAACGAACGTCCAGGCGTCCGTTCTTTCGGCTGCACGTACGTCCGTCCGAACGAAACGAACGTCCTTGCGTCCGTTCTTATGCATGCACGTTCGTCCGTCCGTCCGTCCGTCCGAAGGAAACGAACGTCCGTCCGTCCGACGAAACGAACGTCCTTGCGTCCGTTCTTTCGCATGCACGTACGTCCGTCCGAACGAAACGAACGTCCTTGCGTCCGTTCTTTCGCATGCACGTACGTCCGTCCGAACGAAACGAACGTCCTTGCGTCCGTTCTTTCGCATGCACGTACGTCCGTCCGTCCGAACGAAACGAACGTCCTTGCGTCCGTTCTTTCGCATGCACGTGCGTTCGTCCGTCCGAACGAAACGAACGTCCTTGCGTCCGTTCTTTCGCATGCACGTGCGTCCGTCCGTACGTCCGAACGTCCTTGCGTCCGTTCTTTCGCATGCACGTACGTCTGTCCGTCCGAACGAAACGAACGTCCTTGCGTTCGTTCTTTCGCATGCACGTACGTCCGCCCGAACGAAACGAACATCCTTACGTCCATTCTTTCCCATGCACGTACGTCCGTCCGAATGAAACGAACGTCCTTACGTCCGCTCTTTCGCATGCACGTACGTCCGTCCGTCCTAACGATACGAACGTCTTTGCGTCCGTTCTTTCGCATGCACGTACGTTCGTCCGTCCGAACAAAACGAACGTCCAGGCGTCCGTTCTTTCGGCTGCACGTACGTCCGTCCGAACGAAACGAACGTCCTTGCGTCCGTTCTTATGCATGCACGTTCGTCCGTCCGAAGGAAAGGAACGTCCGTCCGTCCGTCCGTCCGAAGGAAACGAACGTCCGTCCGTCCGACGAAACGAACGCGCTTGCGTCCGTTCTTTCGCATGCACGTACGTCCGTCCGAACGAAACGAACAAGCTTGCGTCCGTTCTTTCGCATGCACGTACGTCCGTTCGAACGAAACGTACGTCCTTGCGTCCGTTCTTTCGCATGCACGTTCGTCCGTCCGAACGAAACGAACGTCCTCGCGTCCCTTCTTTCGCATGCACGTACGTCCGTCCGAACGAAACGAACGTTCTTGCGTCCGTTCTTTCGCATGCACGTACGTTCGTCCGAACGAAACGAACGTCCTTGCGTCCGTTCTTTCGCATGCACGTACGTCCGTCCGAACGAACGAAACGAACGTCCTTGCGTCCGTTCCTTCGCATGCACGTCCGTCCGAACGAAACGAACATCTGTCCGTCCGAACGAACGTCCTTGCGTCCGTTGTTTCACATGCACGTACGTCCGTCCGAATGAAACGAACGTTCTTGCGTCCGTTCTTTCGCATGCACGTCCGTCCGAACGAAACGAATGTCCTTGCGTCCGTTCTTTCGCATGCACGTCCGTCCGATCGAAACGAACGTCCTTGCGTCCGTTCTTTCGCATGCACGCCCATCCGTCCGTCCGAACGAAACGAACATCCTTGCGTCCGTTCTTTCGCATGCACGTGCTGACCAATTCCTTGGTAGACGCAAACTGAAAGAAGCCAGTCATATATATGTATATATATATATATGTGTGTGTATATGTTTGTGTGTCTGTGTTTGTCCCCCCAACTTCGCTTGACAACCGATGCTGGTGTGTTTACGTCCTGGCAACATTAGCGGTTCGGCAAAAGAGACTGCTAGAATAAGGACTAGGCTTACAAAGAATAAGTCCTAGGGTCGATTTGCTCGACTAAAAGGCGGTGCTCCAGCATGGCCTTAGTCAAATGACTGAAACAAGTAAAATAGTAAAGAGAGAGTATATATATATATATATATATATATATATATATATATATATATATATATATATATATGTGTGTATATATATAGATATAGATATGTGTATATAGATATAAATATGTGTATATAGATATAGATATGTGTATATAGACATGGGTATGTGTTTATAGACATAGATATGTGTATATAGACATAGATATGTGTATATAGTTATAAATATATGCAGATTTTTGAATAAACAAGCTTTGAATTTACAAGGAAAATGGAGAAAACTGAGTATTGTGCTCTCAGAAAGTACCTTCATTTGAAAGGCATGACTCCATCTGAAATGCATGAAGATATGGTGAGAACCTTAACAGACAATGCTCCTTCATATGCAACAGTCAAACGCTGGGTAAATGAATTCAAGCATGGCAGGAAGAGTATGGAAGATGATCGAAGACCAGGGAGACATCCAACTGCAACCACCAAGGACATCCTTGACCTTGCTCTTGGTATGATAATGCAAGATTGCTGAATATCATGTCGTCAGATAGCCGAGAGACTGGGCATCTGAACTGAAAGAGCAGACAACATTGTGACAAAAGAACTTGGTTTGTCAAAGGTTTCTGCAAGGTGGGTCCCTCGCCTTTTGACTCCTGAACAGAAACTCACCAGGTGCACTTTGTCCACGAGCAATCTGGAACTGTTTGAAGCTGATGAAGAGAATTTTCTTGCTCGTTTCATTACTATGGACGAAAGTTGGGTCTATCACTACCAGCCTGAAACCAAAGAACAATCAAAGCAGTGGAAGCACACATCTTCTCCTACCCCAAAGAAGGCCAGGGTCATTCCTTCAGCTGGCAAGGTCATGGCGTCCGTTTTTTGGGATTCTCAAGGTGTCTTGCTGATCGATTACCTTGAAAAGGGTCACACCATGACAGGGCTGTATTATTGTCAGCTATTGAAACGCCTCCGAGAAGCAATCAAAGAAGAAAGGCTGGGAATGCTCACCAGAGGAGTCCTTTTTCATCACGACAATGCTCCAGCCCACACCTCAGTGGTTGTCATGGCAACAATTCGTGATTGTGGATACGAACTTGTTCCCCATCTGCCTTATTCGCCAGACTTAGTACCCTCTGACTTTCATCTATTTCCAAAAATGAAAAAGCCCTGGCTGGTCGCCATTTTGTCAGTGACAATGACGTCATAGACACCGTAGGAAGTTTCTTGGGGTCCCAAACAAAAGAGTTCTTCTATGCCGGGATAATGGCGCTTCAGCACCACTGGAATAAGTGTTCAGCCATCGAGGGGGACTATGTTGAAAAATAAATCATCGGAAGTCTTGTACCATGTTTTGTTTTTTTGAGGCTCAAGACTTTACAGACACCCCCCGTATATATATATATATATATATATATATATATATATATATATGTATGTGTGTGTGTGTGTATATATATATATATGTATATGTATATATGTATCTCATCGAGGGTCGGCGATTGTCGTGCGCTGAGGAAGGGAAATAACCCTGAAACTCGAGTCCGTGCGTGTCGCAGATCGAGATGGAAGGGATGGCTTCCTTTGGCAAATATGGACAGAACACAGATGTGTGTTGATGGCCAGCTGGAGGAGATGTTCTCCTGGGGCTGAAAGCAACAGTAACATCCACCCTTAGGGGTCAGCCACATTTAAGTGGCAAATATACTTCACTATATATATATATATATATATCAGAAAACAACCCCTAACTTTTTGTTGAAGTAACCATATACTGTTGCAGGAAGAGAGAGTGGGATCAATACTATGAAGAATATGTGAGATGAAACATCCAAACACTATAAATGACAGAAGTACTGCTTTGCAGAATAGGAGCCGATATAACATTGAGTTTGTTTGCACTCTGAAAGATGTTAACGAGCTATGAAAGTATTTTGACAGATTGTCATTTATTAATGCAGAAGAATAACACCCTTATTGTATTCCTTCCACAGTGATTTGCAACCTTTTACCATCAATACCCAGTTTGTCAAAACTAAAATTCGACACCTCACTATTTTTTTCTTATATATTCCAATGGATCACACTTAACACTGCATAATTTCCTAGCAGGTTCTAAAGGCTTCCTTATTTGTACCATTGTAGCAACTTCAATGCCCCACATTCATCTGGCTTTTTAAAATTATATTAATCCCCAATTATATTAGAGAAACTCGAATGTTTGTCTGTTGATACAGCTAACCTCAGTTATTTACAGTTTAATTTTGTCAGTTACAAAAACCACCAACTGAGAGAGCCTTTACATGATCACTCAATTTGCTTGAAATAATAATGAATTCTTCCTTAAATTTCACACATACTGTAGTTCTAGATATGCTCTTAAAAGTTGAGATGGTCAAGGTTGGAATTCCATGGATTATAGGCGTGCTCTCTTAGGTCTGACTGACCTGAAACTAATCAACAACAACTCAATTTTGAATTTGCTTTACAATAGAGAATTGTTTGGAGATGTTATGAAGTCATTATTATGTAATGCTAACAACGAATAGAGGGAATTTTATTGGGCAGTACATGATTAAGCAGACTTCCATCAGCATTATGGACTGTCTCTGGAGAAATCAGAACATCCAGAAGGAATCAATACATAAAACAAAAATGTAGAAACACCATAAAATACACCAATTACAGCTATTCAATGTCATTGACTATTGTTTCATCTAGAGACCCTAAATTAATATGATCTTACATCATTACCTTCAAGGTATCAGTAATGGGCATAATGACGATGATGATGATGTTGACAAAGCAATCTAGATTATGTTGATATGTCTTGATGTGTTCTGATAGAAATTCATCCAAAGCTATGTGCCTTTCTTTTGTTGAAAGGCTTCCTATTATACATCTATTTTATAGCATGTGGTATTCTGTATCTTAGATAATTGAAAAATATTTATGGTCTGGTTGTTGTTATTGCTGCTGTCGACATTGTTGCTATGTAGCCCTGGTCACAGTCAATGGAGTTAATGAGGAAGCATAATACACAGTCACTCAACCTGCAAGAATTAACAACCAAATCTCCTATAAAATACTCCCTATGGTCTTAAATATTTATGCTCTGGCTGCTATCCTTGGAATCTATAGATACTGTTGTGTTTACATACAAAGATATAGATTTTGTCTGACCATTGCTTATTTTGCCTGATCAATATTTATTTCACTTGATCAATTCTAATTTTGTCTAATCAATGTTTATTTTGCCTGATCAATATATATTTTGTTTGATGAATATTTATTCACAGTTCTGTGTCTTTGATATCTTTGGTTAATTTGTTGATGAAGTATTTGAGATCAGATATGATACCATCATAGTAACTAGAATAATATTTTCAGTAAGGTATCAAATGTCAAAGGCAAAAATCCTAAGTGATGTGCCCAAACTTGCTCTGCAACTATTTAAAGATGGAGAGAGAAAGAAAAGAAACATTGAAAACTTTTTAAAAATTAAGAAGAAAAGGCAGCAGTGTAAGAGTTGGAGATGAATTGAGTTGGGTGAGTGATCTAGTTTAAATCTATGGTCAATTAAAGGTCCATATTTAGGGGATAAAATTACTGTTTAATATCTATCAGAGATGAAAGACTGGCAAAAATTTGAATGTCTCATACAGAAGCAAACTATAGAAATATTTAGAAAAACTAGTTGAGAAGATATATTTTTAAAGTCTGGCACTTATTCTATCAGTTCCTTTTGCTGAACTGCTAGGTTACAGGGACGTAAACACACCAACATCAGTTGTTAAGGTGGGGAACAAACACACAGATACACACACACACACAATGGGCTTCTTTCAATTTCCATCAACAAAATCCAATCACATTGATTAGCCTGAGGCTGCAGTAGAAGACACTTGCCCAAGGTAACATGCAGTGGGACTGAACCTGGAACCATGAGGTTGGGAAGCAAGCTTCTTACCACACAGCCACGCTTGCATCTATATACTGAAAAAAAAAGTGAAAAACCTGACAAATGGAAAAAAAAAGAAGAAATTTTGGAAAAAGTTTGTAGAAAAGAACTTATTCAAAAGATTGTTGGCTAACATTAAGGTAGGATATTTTAGGAAACTCAAAGAAGCCTTGGTGATCCATTAAAAATCTAGAGAAGTTTTAGAGTGGCAAAAAAACATGTTTATGGGAAAGAATAGTTAAATTAGAAGTGAAAAAAATTATGTTATAGGCCAATTTGATTCATATATTCACAACAAGAACAAGTATTTAAAAATGTCATACTTAGAACAAATGAGGAAGTGTACATGTTTTCGGAAAGAGAAATAAATTGCTACAGACTTTGGGGATAGAAAATTTTGGTGGAAGAAGACAGTAAAAAAGAAATAAACGAGATATAATCAAGTAAGTCAGTTGAGGAATACAAGAGTAGAAGTAGAAACAGTTTTAATAGATGCACCACAGAGCCAACAAGGCAATTGAAACAAAGCAGCAAAACCCAAACAAACAAATATATGATATTCTCTCTCTCAAACACAAACATCTATCTGCTTGCCTACATGTGTGTGTGTGTATATATATATATATATATATATATATGTATATACATACACACACATATATATATACACATACATATATACATATGCGTATATATATATATATATATATATATATATATATATATATATACATACATATGTGTGTATATATATGGACAAATTTCTTCAAAATAACCTGGACCAACCTCTTACACCAGGATATGTCACCAACAATAATAACTTTGCTAGAGTGGGCCACGGTGCCCCATAAATGACTAAATGACTTCACTAGATGGCGCTGTTGAGTTAGACATGGCCTGGGTCTAAACTGGCTGAAACCTATCAAAGTTAAGTTATATCTATACATATAGGCGTAGGAGTGGCTGTGTGGTAAATAGCTTGCTTATGAACCACATGGTTCTGGGTTTGAACAGAAAAAAGCATACCAAAGCAAGATAATTTCTGAAAGGAAGAAAATGTCTGAGGAAATGTAGTTACATGGATGATTCCACAGAGACACCAAAAATATGACAAATTATGACTTTAGAGTGAGGTCTGAGAAGAGGAACTGTGTTTGTGTATGACTGCACAAAATCAAGCACAGTGAGCAAGGCTATTTATTCCACCACTTTAACAAACAAATGCCACCTATGTAATTAACGAGTGGAAAATACTGAACATGTAGCAGGCTTCAAAATGTTAACTCGGAAAAAATATAAGTGATATCATGTTAAGGTTTGTCTTAATTTACATTGGTTATTTTGTGAAAAACATCACTACAAACAAATGGTACAATCATGTACTAGAAAAAAAACCTTTAAATGAACTTAGTAAATCAAAACTTTCATGGGATTTTGACATCCATACAGACAGTAGAATGAAGCACTGATGTATATTACACAAGACATAAATGGAGTATGCTTTGTATTAGGCATTAGAATTCCTTCAGGCAAAAAACTTTACAGTTATGGAAGTAGAAAAAGTCTCAGAAATATACTGATTTAAAAGTAGAGGTATCAACGAATTTGGGAATGTCCAACAGCAAATGTGAAGATGGTACCATTTATCATTGGAGCATTGAGTTCAGTCCCACCCCAAACTATAATATACTATCTGGAATGGTTAAACATCAAGATTGACATGCACATGCTCCCAAAATCTTAGAAAAAAAAAATAACAAAGAACTAATGAAGAAGATAAGTAAATGCAAATAATAAATAAATAAAAGTGAATAATATAGAAAACATAAGTAAACCTAGGGTTAAATATATACTGGAAATTAGGGTACAAATTAAAATGGTGAAAGTGAAAACTGACAAAACAAAGCAAAATAGTCAATGGGTTGTGCAAGTTATAGAAGAATGGTACCAAGGATGTATAAATAAAAGACTAGCAGTGTCTAATGCAGTGTTTCTCAACTTTTTCTGTCTCACACCTGACCTTAAATGTAAAAAAAGAAAAAGAAAATAATAAAAAAAAAATGTGCTCACCATGAATAAATAAAAATAGTACGTAATATATGATATTCATATAAAATTTTAATTAAAGATTTATTGCAAGTTTTATTCTGTTATACACATCTTATTCTGAAGTAACCCCAGCCTTAAAAATTACTGTCATAGCCCACCTTGAGAAACACTGGTCTAGTGGTTTTGCATTTTATGTGTGGTAGCAAGATATTTGAGATAAACTATAAAATGAAAAAAGACATATAATAATGATGAAAATACCTATGGAAACAAATAAACAATTAGTAAAGCATGAGGAATACAAAAGGGGAGAGTTGCAAAAAAAAAAAAAAAAAAAAGTAAGAGAGAACAGGTACCTGTAAAATTAAGTAAAGATTAGTAATGTCTAATAATTTCAAGTTGTAAATACATCAGATAGTTATCTGATTATAATCAGCCTCAGAAAGGTGATTGAAAATGTAATTAAAAATCAGTAAAAGTACTGAGGAGGAAAAGACCCAATTGATTAAAAATACAGCATAAGTATAAGCTGTGACTGGAATATATATATATCTGTATTAAGCATACCATCATAGCGATCTGTCTTAAATTTCTTTGTGTATTTCTATTTTTACCCAAACTATTTTCACTTCAGACTTTAGGATGGTATAAATTAAAATTAAAATATCAATTTGAGTTATTTTAATGTTAATTTAAACCTACCCCATACCCAACTATCATAACCTTCCCATTGATCTTGGTTTGCTGAAATGTTCTCTTATATGGTCTGCCAATGTCACGATTATCTTTTTACCTGGATGACTGGACAATGATAATCAGTTGTAGAACAGATATTTAAATTGAGCCACATTGACATAATGCTTGTCCCCCTGCTATCTGATTCCACACTGTCAGGGTGACTCATAAGCAACTGATGAAATGTTGCATGCTTGGTCAATAGAAAGTATTTATCTTTCTTTCTACATCAACATCCTTGGTCAAGAATAAATATGGTTTAAAATGTTGTTAATGACTTCATGTTTGGAGAACATTAGTCACTGACTTTCACTGTTCATCACTTAAAGATTTTATTATTATGGTGTTGTACTGAGAAATATTTGTCTAGAAAATCTAAGAGTTTCCTGAATGTAGTCACTAAAATCAAATATAACATTGAATAGAGAGTTCTCAAGAAGCCCAAAGCATATATTAATGGAAGCAAGACATGCAAATTTGTTTGACTGAAAGGGCACATATTCTAAAACACCTTGAAGATCCTAAAGATCCTGAATTCCAAATATCAAAATTTTCACAAGATGCTCTCTCATGGGTAAGTACACACTAGAGAACCGGAAAGCTCAGTCTCCAGATTGCAAACCACTATTGGGAACTACTTTGTTGTGAAGGGCACTTTTTTATGATAAAATGGTACAATACACATACATACATAAACACATACAGGTACATACATGCACACATATAAATCAATAATGCATATATAATACACCTTCACACACACATATATTAGGTAAATACAGAGGTTTCAAATTGATTGAACAGAATGAGCCCAAATTAGATACAGCCCACCAGAGAGAGAGGGGGGAGAGGGAGAGAGGGAGAGAAGGGGGAGAGAGAGAGAGAGAGAGAGAGAGGGAGAGAGAGAGAGAGGGAGAGAGAGAGAGAGAGAGAGAGAGAGAGAGAGAGAGAGAGAGAGCTGAAAGGAAAGTGCACAACTTGGAGTAATCCTTAATCCTGTATGTCTAGCATTCGCTGAATTGAGAACCTTGACAGGGCATCAGATTCTCTTGTATTGTGGTCACTAAGAAAACTGGGGATAAATAGCTGGCTTGTGAGGGCTATACAAACCATGTCCACCAGTGCACTTAACAAGGGGTGAGCAATGAATTTAGCATCAGGTAGGGGTCTATCAGAGTATAGCTATCTGTCTTCTGTTCATGGAAGTTCTCTAAGCTATAACAGATAAGTTTCAAACTGGCTGTTTGTTGGAATTCCTGTTTGCTGATGATCTGAGTTTTATAACTGAATTCATAATGGATTTAGGAAAAAAAATCCAAATATGGAAGCAAAACTTTGGATTGAAGTAAATGTAGCAAAGATACAAGTTTTAATGAGTAATAAAGAAGACAAGATCTTGCAGCCATCAAGGAAATGGCCATACTCAATGAACAGGTAGAAATTCTGTATGATGTTACCAGCATAAAATATGGAAGCACAAGATATACAGTGGGATTTTAGAGAGCTGACAGAGAAGAAGGATTCATTTGCATCAGATGCACATGAGATGTTAGCAGTAAGAAAATACATGAAATAAATTATTTCAAATGTTTAGTAAGTTTCTTAGAAATAGTTGATTGGTTTTTTGTTGCCAAGGTGATGTACTTAGTAGCAGAAGTGGGTTTAGCAAAAGTTTAGTAGCTAAGTTAAGAAGAAAGAGGAAGAGTTCAGAGAGCTTTATTTACCTCTGCTGGTAATAAAGAGTTTCTCTCAGAGTAAAGAGAGGATTGTAGGCTGCTGGTGTACAAACTGTGATGCTGCATGATAGCAAGACGAGGGCCTTAAATGTGAAAGATTTGTGATAGCTAGAAAGCAATGAAGCAAGCATGCTCTGCTGGATGTGTAGTATTAGTGTGCATAAACGAGGAAGCAAATTAAGGCAAAGTAAAGCTGAATATAAGAGGCATCAGATGTTGTATGCAAGACAGAAGATTGCGCTATAATGGACATTTGATGTGTATGAAGAATGTCAGTTATATTAAAAAGAGCCGAGTGTTTGGAGTCGATGAAACTTATGAAAGTAGACCTAAGACGACTTTGAACAAAGTGGTAAAGTATAATCTCAAGATGCTGAACCTCACAAAAGGGTTGACAAAGAACCACAATAAGTGGTAACACATGGTACTAGTGATGATCCACCAATATGGGTAAAGCACAGGAAAACAGTTATCAAAATGGTGGCCGTAATGGCTGTTGGGCTGTATAATAATATATCTAAACTTGGGTTTCTCTTTCATTAGATTATATCCTTATAACTCTCTATCTGCAGCCTTTTTCATTACTCTCTCAAGTATCACTCATTCTCTTGCTTATTCATTGCATTGCCTTACTCGTGCAAAAAGGTAGGGTGTTCTACCTGTTTGTATGCAGTCTTCTGTACAATCACTCTCTCTCTCTGCCATTATGACAACTGTGTAACAGAGAGAAGTCAGTTATCATTCTCTCCTATCCCCCCTTCAATAAAACCCACCACTCTGTTGTGCCATCACCCATCTTTATTGTCATCATTCACTCTCTCTCTCTCATACACACATTACACCTTCACATCATATTACTTCATTTTTTGTTGACAATTCATTCTATTCATCGTTGATTTCTATTTCTTTCTTCCATTTCCAGTACTCCTCTTTCATCCCTTACTGCTCTGTTTGCTCTGTCTAACAAATCACATTCATACAATTACTATTTTGTCATCGTCTCTGTTGCATTTGTCTTGAATGAATAGCAGTAACAGGGAATAGAGAAGGCTCTTTGGCCTTGCTGGAAACAAAACAACCTCAACGGTATATGTTCAAAAACTATCCAACTTTATTATTCTGCTGACACTCTCTGCATGCACAAATCCTCAATTAAAATGGAATGCACTGATCCTGTGTTTATTTCCATTTTGTGAGTAATTTCTGTGATCGTTACATGATAGTCTTCCATAACTATTTGCCAAACCTTCTCAATTAGTTCCTTGTTTCTACTTGTGGACAGCCAATTTGGGTGCACCTCACTCTCCACTGAGGTGTGACCATGCTGGAAGTGGTGGTACCATTCCTGGAACTGAGTTTTGCCCATGGCATCATTGCCCAAAGACATGCTGAATCTTCTGGAGGGCTTGAGCTTGAGTATCACCAAGCTTTTGGCAAAACTTGATGCAATATCGCTGCTCGATGCATTTGGCCATCTTGCATGAAAGCAAAAATCTGACAAGCACACACTACATGTCTAGGCAGAATAGCTAGTGACTGATGTGGTCTAACAGTGTGAAAATTTTCATGCCTGCACAGGAAGGGTTGTATCACCTTCCGCCCAAAGGATTTTGCCCATGCAGCATTAGGTTTTGAATGCAACTCGTATAGTGCTGGTGCCAGGATTAGAATGCATCCACCCTGTAAAGTGGCTGGCAAACAACAAAGAGCAGAGAAGACCCTTTAGTTGTATAGAGGACATGACGATTACACTTGTGCTGGTGCTACAATGAAATGCACCCAGCATTCCCTGTAAAGTAGTAGGTGTTAAGACAAGCATCCAGCCAATGAAACCATGCCATATAAGATGTATGAATGTAGTGCCACAATTTTTCTAGAAGAGCAGTAATTCTGAACAGAAGCTGACTCAGACTGTAGCAACTCATTCAACCCATGTCTTTATGGAAAATAGGCATACGTGAAATGGTAATGGATGATGATTTTCATATATAATATGCACCATATATCTACATGTGTGTGTGTGTGTGTGTGTGTGTCTGTGTGTGTGTGTGTGTGTGTCTGTGTGTGTGTTAAAGTAAAAAGAAAAGAAAAGAATAATGAACAAAGAGTTAAAACAAAACGAGAAAATGTTAATACATTACCATCATCTTCAGCTATACCTGAAAGTAGACCGAATGCATTATTTATTAGTTTTCAGAAAAAAAAAAAAAAAAAAAAAAAATTATGTGTGTATGTATATATATATGTTTGTATATACTATCATTTTAATTATCATTATTATAAAGTAAATATGACTAGTTTTTCATTACTTCAAGTTTCATGCTAAAGTAAGCATTAATCAGATGGTTATGATTTGAGCAAAGGCTTTCTCTGGAATTGCGAGTATATCTTTGCTTTTTATCTATGACAGAGTGCTGTTAGTATCTGGTTGGGCATATGGTGGCAAGCTGACAGAATTGTTAGCACAGTGGTTATTCATCTTTACATTCTAAATTCTGCCAGGTCATCTTTGCTTCTTAAATTTTAAGGTTGATAAAATAAGTACCAGTTGGACACTGGGGTTGATTTAACCAACTGAGTTCCTCCCCCCAAACCTGCTGGCCCTGTGTCAAAATTTGAAACCAGTATCTGATTGGGCATGTGAATAAAAAAATATCAGTAGAGACAGGCTTATATATATTATATTACACACACACACACACACAGAAGTGTACATATATGGACAACATACATTGATACACACACACAACATACAGACAGACACACACACACACACACACAGAATACATAGACTGACACACACACATACACATATACACACAACTTCTGTGACAAGTGGTGCTTCCTCTTCATTGTTTATTCAAACACACACACTTACACGTGCGTATTTTTTAAAGGTATATAACAGCATCTAAGAAAATCAGAATTGGCATCAGTGAAAGTTATAATGAAAAGTTTGTGACTTTGGATTAGTTTACATGCCGTGGAGAAGAGAGGAAAACATTGTAAAGGGACAACCTTGAAACTTCAGATCCCTTTTCTCTACACAACACACAAAATTATCTACGCATATGGTCATCTACTATATATATATATATATATATATATATATATATATATATATATATATATATATATATATGGTGAACTTTTTATAAATGTATACCATTATCATCATCATTTTTATGTCTTCTTATTCAATTACAGCGTTCCATGCTGTAATTGAATAAGAAGGTCCAATTAAAGCAAATAACATACACACACACACACACACTTATTTTCCGATGAGTGGAAAATAAAATGGGAAGTTGTTGACGAAGTGTGGTAGTCCTGATAGAGGCGATTTATTAATTTCTGTTGATCTGGAAGAGTTTAGAAGGGAAAACCTGCAATGTGAAAATCTGATTATATTATATGTTAATTTAATTTTCTCATTCAATTACAATAGCTAGAAGAAATCTTTTGATGTTGACATTTATTAAAGTTTTCAAAACTATTTTTTAAATAATCATTTTGGTTTAGTATACCCCAAACGATGTTAAAATTATTAGTTGTATTGTCTATTAACTTATATTTTCCCATGATAACTTCAATAAAAAGTTTGTGGTCATAGTAGTATCTTTTGAAATTTCCCTCAATCCCCCTTATATAATAGACTGTATGTCATTGTCTACATTAATTAAATTTACTTTACCTAAATAGATGATTACCTTATTACAGTTATGTCTTATGGATATAATTTAAAAAAATATTTTTGCATGTGTAAATGGATTATTTTCAGTAAATGTGATTGAATCCAATCAGCCCTGAACAATTTTAACTGTATTAATTTTGACACAGGGAAAAGCAAATTAAGCTGTGTAATGTTATATCTTATTGCATTGGAATAAAGTTACTCTCATAATTGACTCTTCTATTCTTCACAGCACTATTGTTATAAGGTTCTGTTTTATCAAATATTTCTTTATTTACCAAAGACTTTTTCGCACATGTTAAGCCCTGCATAAAGGCTTAAAACATTTAGGAAAAGCATAATACATATATACAGACATGTTGTATGTGTATACACACATGCACACACACATACATGACCCATTGGTGAAACAACGTATATTTTGTTGGACTAATGATTATGGATTAAATATTTTATTCTCTCTCAGACTTATCTGTGAGTGCTTTGCTCTAAGTGACAGGACATAATTTCATTTTAAACTTGTCACCCTCTGGAATAATAAATACATGCAGATTATGTCATTTTTCAATGGAAGACATTACACATGTGATTAACAACTACACAAGAATGCCGCCATCAAGGTATTACCATCCTATGTGATATGACCCTAACACATAAATAATATACCATGGATTCCGGAAAAAAGACTGTCCTGGAATAAATATAGAGAACCCCCTTATTATTGAACATGTACACAAACATCAACACAAAGAATACTGGTGGAACGTTCCCATCAAAACATCTGTAAGCATAACAGGCTGGATATTGTTGTTTGGGATAGACAAGGAAAAATATATGTTGTCAGAGGTTAGCTGTGATGTTGATATGAAAATAAAAGAGAAAGAGGATAATGATGGATGACTGCTTGAAAACGTCCAGCTTTTATATCCAGATTACAAATTTACATTTGTAATGATAATAATTAGTGCAGTTGGTTTTGTAAGTAAATGTCTAACTGACAGTCTGGATAAGTTTGGGTTTTCAGAAAAAGGGAACAACCAACTAATTCACATATTACAAATACAATCTGTAAGTGGAAAAGATAATAAGGCATGTATATTAAAATCGTGAAGCCTGTTACATAACAACAGGCTAATCAGATATGAGATAATAACAATTCAAAGTGTTTGGGTGTCAACCTGAGGACATGTACTGAGAGTGATAAAAATCAAACATCCAGTCAACATCATGGTGTTTGGAGTGATCACCAGTGATGGCTACGTTATGCCTCCATTCATCTTCCCACACAGCCTCAGACTCAGCACGGAGGCCTACATCAAGTGCCTGGAGGAGGTAGTGCTTCCCTGTGTCAGGAGGGTGGCTGCTGGCAGACCCTATGTCTACCAATAGGACTCTGCACCATTCCACACAAGCAAGAGAACCCAGTCATGGCTGTCAAATAATTTCTGCGACCAAATCACTCCTAACATCTGGCCACCTAACTCCCCAGACTGCAACCCCCTTGATTATTATACATGGCCAACAAGAGAACTTCCTATGCAGTTGCTCAATCTGCTGGAAATAGCAGCCAAATATTCCCTCAGATTACACTCTGCCATATTTAAGAAAAAGATATATAAATTAAAAGGAAGGATAGTATTTGACATTGTAGTCCTTGATATATAGAAAAGAAAGGATGGTCATGGTTGGGATGTCTTTGATTATAAGCCAGCTTGATCACAGCTTGACCTGGGGTTAAGCAACAATGTAACATTAATGACTTTTGTGTAAGCACAAGGTCACAACAACAGCAATGATAATAATAATAACAATAATAATAATAATAATAATAATAATAATAATAATAATAATGGTTTCTGATTTAGGCACAAGGCCATCAATTTTGATTGGTGGGGATTAGTAAATGTCACCAACTCCAGAAGTTCTGACAGGTAAGATACAAAAGAAAATAAGAAACAAGAAACAGTGGTGGGGGTCTCACATTGAATAATACAGTGAGATTTATTTCACAAAGGCAATAAAGACACATTAGTGATAGCAATATAAGAACAGCAGATGTGTATCTATTCTAGAGACAAAAGCTAAAAATATCAGAGGGAGAAAACCCGGAAAAAAATAAATGATAAAAATGTCATCCAGAATTTCATCCAGAATCAGAAATGCCATAAGTGGTAGACTATCTAAAGAGGGTTCTGAGAGTAAAAGCTGTTAAGCAATTCAGAATTTTGGTGAGATTGTGCATGGGAAACAAAAGAAGAAAGAAAAAAATGCTACACAACCTATTAACTGTATTCTGTATGGTGTAATATAAGAACGTTTAGTAGATGTATTTTTTTTAAAAATAAAATATACAGATGATTGGTTAATTGGGTAAAGTTTAATAATTTGTAAAACAGGTTTTTTAACATGGTCATCCAGTCTATGAAAATAGCATTAGATTCTTTACGAAATTATATACTCCCATCTTAAAAAAATATAATGTAGTTCACAGAGTGATCATAGAATGGTTTTCATCATTTGGCTTTTGATTAGGGTTAAACAACAATAAAAATATATATGAGCCAACGAAAGAGCATCTACTTGGCTGTTATTTAAAATAGCAGCCAAATCTCCCTCTGTCTTAACTCTGCAAGAATTAGGTATATCCACTTAAAATTTCACTATACTTAACAGTGGAAGCAGTTTCATTTACCAATGTATTTTTAGTTAAAGAATGCCATGTTTGAATCTTTTTGTCTGCTGAAATGTCTCAAATTTAGTGAGGTAATATGACTTGCAGAAAATACCAATTATATTTTTTGGTAGATATTTAACGTCATTACTAGAATAACCATGAAGTTGAATTTCCCAGTGAAAGGGTTAAAAATAGAGCACAAGGTGATAACTGTGGTGCTAGACAAAGTGTCACAATAAAAAACCTCACACAGGTTGGTCACTGTTAGAATAATTGAGAGTTGAAATGGGTTAAATAACAATTGACAGTTTGTGATAAAAGGTTCAAAGCTCTGTGACAACCTTGAGGAAGAGAATTGTAATATCAGTGGATTTCTGAAATTTCTTGCTAAGCTATGAAACTTAAAATGGTAAATGCTAATTTTTGAAATTTAGCAGCTTCTTTATCTATGCCTAAGCAGATGAGTGAGTCTCTACATGGTCATACTGGAGAAAACATTCAAATCTCCACCCGATCATAATCTACTGTTTTAAAAAAAGAGAAGGGCACATTTTATGGTATAGTCTTAGACACCTCCATAATGACAGGATGATTATGGCTTAAACATCCTTACTTACAGGTTTTCTCAGTCAGAGTTGACTTGGAACTAAACAACAATAATATTCCCCCTTATTTTACATTAGGTATCTACATGTATTCCTCCATCTGTATATATACACATACACACACATGCATACTCATGTGTATGCACATGTACACACACAAACACTTAAATAATTGGTGCAGTAATGCTACTATTCATAAGAAAGCACTGTGAAAAAATGCAGGAAGAAATGCTATTTGGAATCTAACTAGAGAAGAAGAAGAAGAACAAAACCATATCAATGATAATTTATTTGAAAATTTACATTTTGTAAAGTCTTTATAGTTCTATGCTTTAGTTGTTAAAAATAGAAACACACACACACACACTATTACTTTTGCAAAAAATATTGCCCTATTTAAATTTTAATGCATCCTCAACTCATTTTTGCAGAAAATAATCTAAAAAAGGTATCTGAGTGATTATATTGGTTGATGTAAAATTCCTAATTAGTTTTTTCATATTTTGTTTGTGTAACATGATTGTGAAACATTAATGGAGATCTATTTACATAAAATCACAATGGTTTATTATAATCTTTATCATTGTATACTTTTTCATTCTGGTGTGAACGAGACAAGGCTATAATTTAGCAAACTGCTATTCATTTTCCTTTTGTGAGCACAATATTTTGAAATCTGACCCATCACCACTGGTATTTTCCATGATTTTCCTCGGCAATAAGTACATTAGATAATAAATAGATTTTAAAATCCTAGGCTGAGTTCAAAAGTAGTGATTATTATTATTATTATTATTATTATTATTATCATTATTGCGTTCTCATGGTGGCTCAATTGGTAGCACATAGTAATCCTTATCTTTAGGTTGGTGGTTCACATGCCATGTGAACTAAATCAGCTAACGTAATTTAAGGCAGCGAGCTGGCTGAATTGTTTCTGTGCTGAGTAAAATGTTTAGTAATATTTCATTGATTTTTACGTTCTGAGTTCAAATTCTACTGAGGTTGACTTTGCCATTAATCTTTTCAGGGTTGATAAAATAAGTACCAGTGGAGCATGAGTCAATGTAATCGACTTATCCCACCTCAAAATTGCTGGCCTTGTGCCACAAATGGAAACCATTATTATCATTATTATTATTATTATTATTATTAAAGACAGTGTACTGGAAGAA
>NC_142939.1:7293500-7311000 GCF_046866305.1 Octopus bimaculoides | reverse complement strand
GTCAATTTTCATGTGTGTGTGTGTGCGTGTGTGTGTGTAAGTCTGTCTGTATGTCTATTATTAATTAACAGAAGTTCTTTACAATTTTTAATTAAGAGCCTCTAAATGGTTTCTGGACCTACTAGAAATAGCAGACAAATTTCATCAAATTAAATAAGGAAAGATACACAAGATAACGTAATTCTAGATATCTCTAAAAAAAATGATGATGATACTGTCACAGGTGGGAAGCTTTTGCCCATAGGTTCAGTGGCTCAAGATTGCTCCATAGTTAAACACCAAAGATTTATTGCAGCTCTACCAAGAGAGTATACATCCTTTGTTAGAATCACATTTCTTCTTACACACTTCAACTACACTGCTGTGGGCTAATGACTAATGTAGAAATAGTTCAAAAGAGCAGTAAATTAATTGCTTTGACAAAGGGAGACCTAACACTTTCAGCCTTAGCTTCTGACAAAAGTTTACTACCTGCTGCGTCAGACATTTTCTCTTCCTCATGGCAAACTAATTAATTTTGGCTTTGAACCGTTCATACGCTGAATGGCGCCACAGACCATCACTAGTTTCCCCAGATTCCACTGTTTGCCTTTGTAGGAAATTTACTAAAGTTTTTCCCTCATGATTTCAAGAAGGTCACTTATGATTTTAAGATCATGTGAATCAAAAACTGAGAGGGTAATAGTGGATAGAGATAATTTCTCTTCATGGACATTTGGTTGAAGTGAACTGACACTGTTACTGTTTGTACCATACTAATGCAGGGTACATTCCACAACAGTTTTCTATAACATCAGGTCGACAAATGATTCGTGAGAAAAATTTGCAAGAAGGAAACAACAGAAGCATGCAAGTGTGGGTGTGTGTGTTGTAATGGTTTTGTTGACTAGGAATTTTGTTTTAATGGTTGACTTTGCTCTCTGTATCGAGTTACCCCATCAGTAAATGTTACGCTGTTATTTTGAATTAACTTTGAAATAAAAAATTCCAATTTAACATGCACACACACACACACATGTATATACATACATATATATATACATACATATATATATATATATATATATATATATATATATATATATATATATATATATATATATATATATATATACACACATACATATATACCTACATACATCACATACATACATACATACCTATATATATATATATATATATATATATATATATATATATATATATATATATATATACACACACACACATATATATATATATATATATATGTAAACCAGTTCAAATATCCATACAGAGATGTTACGGAAGGGAGATAACTCTCAAGTACTTTTAGATATAATAATGTCACAATCCCTCGTATTCTATATAACTCTATGTGAAGCTATTATTTCTCTTGGTTCGATTATTTCTTTACTGATTTCTTGTTTTCTCTGTTTTCTCACAGCTTACTTTTATAAACGATGTTTTTATTCTCTGAATTATTGTAAATAAAGATATAACTCTGTTTTACGAATTGAGACAGTGTAAATGGGGATCAGTTAAATTGAGAAATAATTTTAAAAATTTATTTAGAATCTAGGTGTCCCAGCATGGCCATAAATCCCATGATCAAGACCAATAATTAAAAACAAACAAACACAAAAAAATAAAATTCACACTATACTCACGTATTTGCCTAAAATTTACAAACCAATAAATTTCCAGAGTTATCTTTCTTGAATATTTTAAGCCAGGGGACTTATTTCCCTTTTACACACTAATTTTATAAGTTAAACCGAAAATAAGAAGTTTTGAAAGTTAAAGGTGCTTTATAACGACTGGAGTTTTATGACTGTTACTTATTTTCAAATCCTTTAAAAGTTAAAAAAAAAAAAAAAACTAAGTTGACGAAGGCAGAAATAGAACTCAAAATGTAATGAGACGCAACTCAGTATTGCAAAGCATTTTGATCAATACTCGTCCAATTTTACAAATCCACTTATTGGCATAACTACACAAGTGTGCCCCAGCAGGCAAATTTGTTTCCTCATAACTTTTTTAAAAATGGGTATTTTTTAATGAAATTTTCTACAAATGTTTCAGATGTGTATGTGATAATTATTTTGGAATTTTTTGTGGGGAGAGAGAAGAGTTTCAGATAACTCACATGCCTCGACTTTCCTCATAACTTTCAGAAGACTGGATATTTTGCAATGAAGTTTTCTTGATAACTTTCAGGTGGTGCAGATTACAATTATATTGAAATTCAATGTGAATAAAGCAAATTAGTGAGGAATGGTCATTTCACTCATCTCAGCTTTATTTCTTCATATGTTTATATGTATGTATATATATATATATATATATATATATATACATTTACATATAATAATAGAGTCATATGTATGTATGTGTGTGTGTGTATATATATATATATATATATATATGCATGTATGTACATATATATATATATATATATATATATATGTACATATACATATAATAATAGAGTCATACCCAATGACTGGCGTAGCAGCACCATAGTCAATTGGTACAAGGGTAGAGGTGATGCTTTAGATAGAAATAACTACAGGGGTATCGAACTGCTGGATCAGGTGATGAAGGTCACGGAGAGGGTCATAGCCCATCTTATTAGGGAGAGAGTCTGCTTAGATGAGATGCAGTTCGGTTTTGTGCTGGGTAGAAGCACCACTGATGCTATATTCCTGGTACGGCAACTGCAGAAGAAATACCCCTATAATTAGCTTTTGTGGACTTGGAGAAATCCTTTGACAGGGTCCCCAGATCCCTTATCTGGTGGGAGATGTGGAAAGTAGGGATTGATGAATAGTTAATAAGGGCTGTACAGGCCCATTAGTAAGGTTAGGGTTGGCAATGAGTATAGTGAAGAATTCCAGGTAGAAGTAGGGGTCCACCAAGGATCAGTCCTCAGTCCCTGCTTATTCATCATAGTCCTCCAGGCAATAACATTAGAATTCAAGACAGGTTGCCCCTGGGATCTCCTCTGTGTGGATAACCTGGCCCTCATAGCAGAATCACTACCAGAACTAGAGAAGACATTTCAGGTATGGAAGCAAGGTTTAGAATTGAAGGGCCTTAGAGTCAATGTCGCAAAACCAAAGTCCAAGTAAGTAGGAAGATGAACATATCACACACCCCTTCAGATAGAAACTCAATAAGATGTACCCAATGTAAGCTATGGACACATAAGAAATGCAGCAATATCAAAGGAAGATTAACCGGGAAGATAACTTTCATGTGTGGCAGATGCACAGGGGCAATAAACACTGCAGATGCTCAGAAAACTGATTCCATCACCCTCTAGGGGAAGAAACTAGAAGTAGTTGATAGCTTTTGCTATCTAGGGGACCAAGTCTGTAGTGGGGGTGGCTGCTCAGAGAGTGTTGCAACTAGAATAAGAATAGCCTGGATAAAGTTCAGAAAGCTCCTACTTTTGCTGGTGACAAAGAGCCTCTCGCTCAGGGTGAAAGGTAGATTGTATGATGCATGTGTGCGAACTGCCATGGTTTATGGCAGTGAACACGGGCTGTGACTGCTGATGACATGTGTAAGCTTGAAAGAAATGAAGCTAGCGTGATCCACTGGGTGTGTAATGTCAGTGTACACACACAACATAGTGTAAGCACCCTCAGAGAAATGTTGGACATAAGAAGCATAAGATGTGGCATGCAAGAGAGACGACTGCGCTGGTATGGTCATGTACTAAGGATGGATGAGGAGAGCTGTGTGAAGAAGTGCCACTCTCAAAAACAGTGAAAGGAATCCGGGGTAGAGGTGGACCCAGGAAGACATGGGATGAGGTGGGGAAGCCTGACCGTCGAACGCTGGGCCTCACAGAGGCAATGATGAAAGTCCGAGACCTCTGGAGATGTGCTGTGACTGAGAAGACCTGGCAAATAAAGTGAGATCACAGCTGTAGCCTATGCCAGTGTCGCATAACCAGCCCACTCAAAAGTACCTTGGATTGTAGGATGACATGCTGTGCTTGAGGAGACCTATTAAGTCAAGTACATCAACATCAAAATCAAATCAAACCACAACCAAATGGAAATTGTAGTTGTGGCTGATGCCAGTGCCACCTGTCTGGCACATAAAAAAACACCATCTAAACATGGTCGATGCCAGTCCCCATTGCCCTGACTGGCTCCAGTGCCGGTGGCACATGAAAAGTACCATCTGAATGTGGCCGATACCAGTGCTGCATTGACTGGCTCCTGTGCCAGTGGCACGTAAAAGCACCATCTAAACATGGTCGATGCCAGCCCCCTCTAGCCCCTGTGCCAGTGGCATGTAAAAAGCACCCACTACACTCTCGGAGTGGTTGGTGTTAGGAAGGGCATCCAGCTGTAGAAAACACTGCCAGATCAGACTGGAGCCTGGTGCAGCCTCCTGGCTTCCCAGACCCCCAGTCGAACCGTCCAACCCATGCCAGCATGGAAAACGGATGTTAAACGATGATGATGATGATGATATATACCAGAGTAAGCACATAAATGTGAAACAAGGTGGAAAAAATAGTACTCGAATACCAGAGGCAGAGCAATATGCTTTATTAAAAAGCAGCAAAAATATCACAAAAACTGTTATTCAGAGTTTCACGCTCCCGTTCGTTGGACAGTTTTGTTTAGAATGGAACAAAAACAAGGTTATTTGCAAACATATACAATTAGTTTAATGGATACACATTTGAAAATGGTTTTGTTTCATTGGTCCTTTCAACTAATGGTCTTTACAATGACCGGTTGCATGTAATGAACAAATTTCGGTATAAAATCATCTTATTCTAAAATCGAAGAAAACCTTAAATCAAAAATAGCTTATAATTATTTACCCAGGGTAGATAATTATTTGTAAAATATTTGTAAAATATTAATCAATTAATACATTAAAAGTAGGGGTTCATCAAGGATCAGTTCTCATCTACCTCTTATTCATCATAGTCCTCCAGGCAATAACAGGAATTCAAGACATGCTGCCCCTGGGAGCTCCTCTATGCTGCTGACCTTGCTCTAATAGCTGAGTCACTATCAGAACTAGATGGAAAATGAGAAAATGAAATGATGACATAGAGGACAGGAGAGAAGGAGTAAGGAAATGAAGAAAGGGAAGAAAAAAGAGGCATAAACGATCACAGTTCAACTTTCTGATCATATAGAAGTTGCACTTACTTCCATCTCTCCTGTCATCATTTCATTAAGCTATACCCTTCTCATTTTCCCTATTTGTCTCTGATGATGGAATATCACATACTCTGGGATATCCCAGAAACAGCTGTAAGACTTTGAATTATTTTTCCAATAATAATAATGTATATGACTTGAGATATTTGCCTTGCCTTAACGTTTGTTGTCCTCTTTAGCAATTATATATATCGATATGTATATATATATATATATATATATATCACATGTATAAGTACATGCACACATACACTATACACACACACACACACACACACATACACACATATATATATATTTATTTATGTACACACACAGATATGCATAAATTATATATACATACACATACAAACAAACATATATGCAGCTACCTTTATGTGCAAAAAGTAAATGATGCCCTTTGGTTTTTCTTAATACTCATAAGAAATTGCTTATCTCACCTCTCAGCTGCCAAAGTGAAGAAGAATAAAGACTCTTATGAATAATGTAAAGAACCTATTACAAATGCAAATATTATTATTTACATAATGATGCAAGGCTGACAGCCAAGAAATCACATACAATATAAACCTGTATTTGTTTGCTAAGAAAATATAATCTATGGATAAACTTCTGGAGCTATTCCATCATATTAATTTCTTTATGTCAGTGGTATTGAGTTTGTGTATTTCATAAGAAGATATATTGTTAACTTTGACAGTTGAGAGGCATCGTAAGCAATCTATGATGAGTCTTAAAACATGAAACTAGTGAAACTAGATCCTCTGTAAAGCTGGTGCATCAATAAACTAATGTACTACCATAAATAAAAAAGAAAGAAGAAGAATTTTAAAATTACTCAAGTGCTGCCATGCTTTGAATGTTTAGTTAGGTGAAGAGTTAAGAGGTGTTTGCTGATGGCTACATCTACACATAAAACCATTATTTAAAGATGCGGTAGAAGTCATACTTGATTGCTATTGAAGATAGTATTATATACTGTCTTTTATCTTTCACTTGTTTCAGTCATTAGACTGTGGCCATGCTGGAGCACTGCCTTGAGAAATTTTCTTAGATGAATGAATTTTCTTAGTTGAATTGAATCGAACCAGATGGCTACACCAGGCTCCAATCTGATTTGGCAGAGTTTCTATAGCTGGATGCCCTACCTAACGCCAACCACTCCAAGAGTGTAGTGGGTGCTTTTTACGTGCCACCGGCATGCGGGCCAGTCATGCAGTATCGGAAATGGCCACGCTCAAAATGGTGTTTTTTATGTGCCACCTGCACAGGAACCAGTCCAGCGGCACTGGCAACGACCTCACTCGAATGATTTTCTAACGTGCCACTGGCACAAATGCCAGTAAGGCGATGCTGGTAACGATCACGCTCAAATGGTGCTATTTATGGGCCACTAGCACGGAAGACAGACAGATGCTCTGGCAATGATCACACTCAGACAGTGCTGTTAGTGCTCCACTGGCATAGGTGCCAGTCTATATATATATATGCATACATGGTGACTGTCCATTCATGCCTGAGAAAGACCATCAATAACAGCTAAATTATCTTCAGACTACCTTATCTTTAAAAAAAAGCAAAAAACAAACAGACAAAAAAAAAAAAAAGCAAAAAACAAACAGACAAAAAAAAAAAAAGCAGATGCATTGGAAAATGTGGATTTGGGGTAGACTCTAGTTGGCTAGAAGTGCTTTTGATTACAAGTCTTGTAATATTGGTTTCAAATATTGGCATATAGTCAGAAATTTTGAAGGAGGGAATAAATTGATTACAACAACCCCAGTGCTCGAGTGGCACTTACTTTATCGACCCCAAAAGGGCAAAAGGCAAAGCTAACTCCTTGGTGGGATTTTAACTCAAACTATAAAGAAGGACGAAATACTGCAATGTATTTTGTCCAGTGCACTCGGAATTCTGTCAGCTCTCGCTGCCTTGACAGGTCTTGTAATATTAACTGTTTCTAATATAGGCATAAGGCCCGAGGCTGATCACCCTTCTGGCATTCACATTATTCTGTCAAACATAATGCCTATTTATTCACATTCCTTTGAATTATTCATGCATTATGTCGTAGCTTTGAGATTATGATGAGGGTTGGTGTGAGAGTCCACATCTGGCCAGTTTAAGCATAAAAATGGTAGAGTATTTTGGCTGGATATGGCCGGTTTAAATGCTAAAGGGTTAAAGGCAAAGTTGACTTTGATCAAATTTGAACACAGAACCAGAACCAGAAAAGACGACACCTTGAGCATTTGATCTGATGTTCAAATGGTTCTACCATTTAACTACCTTACAACTGTATGTATTACTTTATTTGGAAACAGGTGTAGGTTGGCAACAAGAATAACAGCTGGCTGTTGAAAAATATGTTCCAGAAACGGTTTGTCTGACCCATGCTAGCATTGAAAATTGGACTCCAAAACGATGATGATAATATATTTGCTTTCAAAGTTTTAGTCAGAAAAAGAAGAGCAGAGTCTATTGAGGGCTCATGAAACTGGTGGGAGGGAGGTAGGAAGTTATCCTTAGAGTAGAAAAATGACCCAAATGCTTGCAACAAAATGGACTCAATCTGATTCCCCTTATTCCTGGAGAGCAGAATGCTAAAAGATGATAATGACAACAGATGTTGATTGTAAGAAGTATGATTAATTTATCTGAAAAAACATGAGTAATCTTGTTGATTTGGAAAAACATGTATAATCTTGTTGATTAAAAGTCTAAAATGAGTTGTTGATATTATGATCATAATTTTTTTTATTTTATTAACTTCAACTTTATAGAATATATTTTCAACATTTATATCGACACTATGTTGCAAACAATTTAATCTCCAGCCATCTCATTTCAGAATATGTACATGGTATTGGACCAAATTTGAAATAAGATGCTTATTTCTGAATTAAGTGTTCTAATGTCTTTATATACTATGCCATTGCTACCTGAACAAGTTCATATTTCTTAGTTTAAATCCAGTACATATCCAAGAACTAAAGAACCTAATGACTAGGGATCAAGCTAATTGAAACATAGCAGTAGACATTATAAAGATACTTCTTGAGATATTTTCATCATCATCATCATCATAATCGTCGTTTAACGTCCGCTTTCCATGCTAGCATGGGTTGGACGATTTGACTGAGGACTGGTGAAACCAGATGGCTACACCAGGCTCCCATCTGATTTGGCAGAGTTTCTACAGCTGGATGCTCTTCCTAACGCCAACCACTCAGAGAGTTGATAATATAAGGGTGTATAATGAAAGGGAAGCAGACTAGAATAATAGAATAATTATCAGGGTATTTAAACATGGCACAAGGATGGCTGGGTGGTAAGAAATTTGCTTCCCAACCATATGGTATTGGGTTTAGTGCCATAGTATGGCACCTTTGGCAAGTATCTTCTACTATAGCCCCAGGTCAACCAAGGTCTTGAGAGTGGATTTGGTAGACAGAAACTGAAAGAAGCCTGTTGTGTGTGTGTGTGTGTGTGTGTGTGTGTGAGTGTGTGTGTGGGTGGGTGTGTTTGTGTTTTCCTCCTGCCATTGCTTGACAGCCAATATTGGTTTGTTTACATGACTGTTGTTCAGCAAAAAGTGATTGATAGAATACCAGGCTTTAAAAATTAAGTACAGGGGTCGATTCATTTGATTAAAAACCTTGAAGATGGTGCTCCAGCATGGCTGAAGTCCAATGACTGTACCAAGAGAAGAGTGAAAAATAAACAATGGTTTGACATCGTGAAGAAGAAGGATAACAAAGTGTTTCTTTCTGCAACACTATACGTAGATCTCTCATTATTCTATAAGTTATCTAACTGGGATACCAGATGGAAAGCTCTGCAGTGTGCATAGAGGTTTCTGTGCTCTTAATTAAAACACTTTACTGAAGCCAATTTTGCTTTCATCCCTTTTGGTCAATAAATAAAGTATCAATCAAAATGCTAAAGTTAATTCCCCCCCCCCCCCTCTCATGCACACACAGTCTCTCTCTCTCTCTCTCTCTCTCTCTCTCACTCTGTCACATACACATAGTTTCTCTTTCTTTTCAATCTCTCTTCATGTTCCTCTTTAAATTTGATATATGAAGGGAAACAAGAATATTCACATCTTGGCAGTATTAATTCTTTAACCTCTAGTCTTGTGGACTCAATAAAAAAGCAAAACAAGTCTACCACCACCAAGATGATTCAGTGTATTGCTCCATTTTTTAAGATGGCAGAATGTGATTCGAGAAAAGCTTACTTGCTATTTCTACCAGCTTGTGTAATGGTATGCAGGCTGTGTGATTTGTAGTGATGTAGTTGTTTAGTCCCAGCTCAGCTCTGATCAAGTGGATCTATTAAAGGCATTTCCTCTGTGACCATCTCATATTTCTTCCAGTAGTAATGTGCATATAACTCTTATTATCTAAGAAGTTCTTCATTTCAGGATGGTTTTTTTCCCCTCACTTTTTTCAAAGATGGTTGGTTGTAATTTGAAAGAGATTTGAGATCTGGCCACTATTTCTATCAGGTTACGTGATCACTTCGACACTGTGTTACTGGCTCATAATGAGAATTGTTTTGATGTAATGGGATAAAAATGATGCAAATCAAAGAGAGAAACACACACACACACACACACAATCAAGGAAGTTAAGCACTAATTCTTGTTCTTGCAGAGCTGGGAAAAGCTTCAAGGACAAATTATATTAAGTTGCACAGAGATGAGGTAGCTAAGTCATCATTATGAAGAATATATGAAAAGAAATAAAAACGTAGCAGATTTGCTAAGTGAATGTAGTAAAGTGGTCGAGAGAGAATTGAAAAGAAGACATAACAATGTTGTGCAGATTTGTCCATTGAGAATTTTGTGGTCAGGGTAATTTGAAAGAACAAGATAGTGGTTAGAGTATCTGGCTTTTGGATATAATTGAGTCTAAATGTATCAATATATACATTTTTATTTCATTTCTGCATCCTAATATAGCTATATGACAGAGACAAGTTGACCAAATACAACTATAGTTGACAATCAGTTAAGAGTAGGTAAAATTCATTAATTTAATAAAATTTGGGAATGCTAGAATTGGATTTCAAGAAAAATGAAAAAAAGTCCAGAAATATGAGGACTTCAAATAAGACATTTCACATATATGTTCACTAAAGAAGATAAATGCAATTCCAGTAATGTTAGGCTCCCAAGGAATGGTATATTAGAGAGTTGCTGAAGTATGGAGCACTTTGGGAAAATATTTTATTGAGAATAGATAAACTATTGCAAAAAGTATTAGGAGAAGATCTCAGGTAAAATGTAAGATGAAATGGGTAGGAAAGAAATGAAATCCATGTGCAAACTCCTCCTTTTAGAGTGAAAGTTTCTATAAAACTGAGCAAAGAAATAATAATAATAATAATAATAATAATAATGAAGTCCATGCAGGAAGTGCAAAAGATTGTCTTAACTGGTATGTCACACGTATTGAGAAGAGCATCGTTGATGTGAATTTTCTTTCCATTTTTCCCACTTTATTTTATTGGTTTACTTTTCTATTTTTTCTTTCTTTCTCACTTCCCCTTTTTCTTTATTACATGACTCTGTAAATGAACTATCTGGTGTGCTTGTTTTAATGGCCTACCAATGTACACAGTACATTTCTCTAACCTAGGTGTCAGGAAGACACTCGGCAAGAGATGGAAACAGAATTGAAAGAAGATGCTAATGAAAATGATAATGATAATAATTCTTTCTACTCTAGGCAGAAGGTCTGAAATTTTGGGGGAGGGAACTAGTCAATTACTTTGACCCCAGTGCTTAACCGATACATATTTTGTCAATCCTGAAAGGATGAAAGGAAAAGTCATTCTTGGCTTAAGAAATACCACAAAGCATTTTATCAGGTGTGCTAACAATTCTGTCAGCTTGTCACCTTAATGGTTTCAAATTTTGGCACAAGGCCAGCAATTTCAGGGTGAGGTGGGTTAGTCAGTTATGTTGGTTCCCTAGTTCTTAGCTGGTACTATATTTTATTGACCCCAAAAAGGGCAAAAGGTAAAGTCAACCCTCAGTGGAATTTGAACTCATAATGTAAAGAACTGGTAGAAATGCCACTAAGTATTTTGTCTCAAGTGATAATGATTCTGCTAGGTCAGAGCAATAACAATAATAATAATAATAATAATAATAATAATAATAATCTGAAAGCCAAATATCTGTCAGAAAGTGAAACAGAACACTTGAAAAGAAAGAATACAAAATGGAAACACAATTTACAAAACAGAAAACAAACAACAAAAATAATAAACATTTAAGACATAAATCATGAAGACAGAACTAGAACACAGAAAACAAAGAAATAAGACAAATACTAACCCTATATAATACTGACCAACAAAAATGAGATCGAACAGCACCAACAATAATATGGATAAAAAAGAATAAAAAAAAGAAAGGTTTAAGAATATACAGCAGCCACTGTAAATTAGAAAGGTAATTGGGTACTAAAGTAATACAGCAAAATCCAAATCAAAACAAACAACATGGAAAAGAAACATACAGAAATGGATAAGAATTAAGAGAAAAAAAGAGAAAGAAGACAAGAGAAATACAACAGAAATAACAATGAAAGAATGACACCCCATACAAAAAAATAAAACAAAGGAATAAATAAAACTAAAAAAAATTGCTAAATCACAAAGAATCTGGTAGTTTGAAAAGTGGCAGTGCTTCTTTGAACAGTTAGAATCCAGTTTCAAACAATTTTTATCAAGAACTAGGTAAAAACAAAATAGAAATCATCACAGCACTAATGGCAAGCAAAATAGAGGAATTCTAGAGAGATAGATTTATGGAGAGTGAAGTAATTGTGATAGACAGTATTTGCTCAAAATAACAAACATTATCTGAACAATTGTGGGTGGGTGGGTGGGATATAACAATACAAGGTGTGTCTCAACCACTACAAACAACTGGAAGGGACCAGGACATGATAAAATCCCAAACATCTCGGTAAAATATTTAACAGGAACATAGGTGTAGGCATGGTAGTACAGTTGAGAAGCATGCTCAATACCACTGTGTAGAACCTTGGACAAGTGTTTTCTAATATGTCCCTAGGTTGACCAAAGCCTTGTGAGTGGTCTCATGAATGAAGCTAAATTGTGTGTGTGTGTGTGTGTGTGTGTGTGTGTGTGTGTGTGTGTGTGTGTGTGTGTGTGTGTGTACCCTTGTCTTGATGGTTGTAAATGTGCATCATACAAGTAATATTGTTCATTTCCAGTTTTCTGTATGAAACATATCTGGCCTTGGAAACAGGTCAGGATTGGCAACAGGAAAGGCATCCAGCTGTTGGGAATCTGCTTCAGCAAATTCTGTCTCATTCGCAAGTATGGAAAAGTGGACATTAAATGATGATGATGTAAGATATGAGCAGAGATACTTAATAAGATACTGATGAAGCTGTAAAAATATCTAATTGGCTCAGTGAAGTAAAAAAAAGAATGACAAAAGCAAAAAAAAAAATTAACCTTTTTTTTTTTTACTATATTTCTGTTGAAATACATTATTGTTGTTTTAATTCAATTTTATAAATTAGTAAAATACATCACCATTATGAAGGTGGTATTTGAAACAACATGAAATTTTGATGGAAGGTTTTAAAGCGCACTTTAAGACAAGATCTGTACATCATACAACCAGGAGCAGTGTCAGGTGAGTTGGTATGGAAAGGGTTAATTTGTAAAACTAAAAGAAACAAATAAAATCTAAAACTTACAGACCTATAAGCTATCATTCTACTACTTACAAAGCTTTAACTGTAATAATATCAAAGAGAATAACTAAAAATCTAGCAAAGGAAACAAACCAAAAAGAAATCCAACTTGTTTCTAAAAGTGCAGAAAGGTTGCTGCAAAGATTCATATGGCTGTCAAAATCAATTACTGATCAACTGTAGGTTTTGTTACATTTTATATAGGTGCAAGCACAACAAAATATATAAAAAAAAAATTGGTTTTCCATTTTCAAAATAGCAAACAAGTACAAAATAGAGGCTGAAATAATAGGTAGTTGTGAGAAGAAAGGAAAAAGAGTAACAGAAGTTGTGAAAAACTTAAGTTAGGAAAATGGTCCAGAGGATGTTATGCTTAAGTGATAGCAAAAAACAGAAAAAAGCCCCTAGATGAGTAATGCCTGAGAAGAGAAACTGAACAAGGAGGAAATAAACAAAGGAAAATCATAATACTGGTTAAGAAGGACTCAAAACTGAAAGATTCTTTATTCTGTCGGAGTTATGCTGGCATAATGAAACAGCAGCAGAAAAGAAGTGGTGTGAATATACGTTGGAATGAGTCTTAAAGAATGACAAAGCAACCATACTTTGGGGTATGCCAATCCATTCAGGCAGGAAGAACAAGAATGATTAGCCAAATATTGCTATCAATGACAACTAGGAAACAAGGTACCTCCTAATGGAAGTGTTACCTGAACAAATAATAATGTATCTCTAAAAGAGATGGAGAAATTATGTAAACATCAATATCTGAAAATAGAGAACATCAGAACAAGAAAACTGTAATACATTTCTATATCTAAGAGATGAGGAATTATGTACATTTGATGGATATTTGTCCTCATCTTGTTTGTTGTTAACACAACGTTTTGGCTGATATACCCTCCAGCCTTCTTCAGGTGTCTTGGGGGAAATTTCGAAACTGAGTTCTCATTCCTAAGGTATTTTTCAATGTTGTTGTTGTTATTATCATCATCATCATCATCATCATCATTATTATTATTATTCAGGTCATTGCCTGGAATCGAACTTGGAATCTTGGGGTTAGTAGCCCGTGCTCTTAACTACTATGCCAACTCACCTGACACTGCTCCTGGTTGTATGATGTACAGATCTTGTTTTAAAGTGTGCTTTGAAACCATCCATCAACATTTCATGTTATGTTTCAAATACCACCTTCATAATGACGATGTATTTTACTAATTTATAAAATTGAATTAAAACAACAATAATATATTTCAACAGAAATATAATAAAAAAAAAGGTTAACGTTTTTTTTTTGCTTTTGTATTTTTTTTTTTTTACTTCACTGAGCCAATTAGATATTTTTACAGCTTCGTCAGAATCTTATTAAGTATCTCTGCTCATATCTTACATCATCATCATTTAATGTCCACTTTTCTATAATGCCCATGGGTATATGGTGTAGTGCTTAAGAGCGTGGGCTACTAACCCCAAGATTCTGAGTTCGATTCCAGACAGTGACCTGAACAATAACAACAACATCAAAAAATACCTTAGGAATGAGAACCCAGGTTCGAAATTTGCCCAAGACACCTGATGAAGGCTGGAGGGTATATCAGCCGAAACATTGTGTTAACAACAAACAAGGTGAGGACAAATATTCGTCAAGTGTAAATAATGAAAACTGTAAACAAAACAACCTGTAGACATGCTTTTAGAATGATTAAAAAACATGCAGACAAATATATAAGCAAAACCAAAGGATTTACTAATGTGAACAACATACAGAAAACAATACTATTAGACACCACACACATGGTACTGTTAATATAATAGAAATTACAAAACCAAAACAAGTCACTACACGTAGCCAAGGCATACAGTGTTGTATTCAATAGTATACTGAATGCGCATAATAAAAATAAGAGTACTGAATAATAATAATAATAATAATAATATGAAGGAATAATTATAAGAAAAAAATAATTACAAGTAGGAACATAACATCATGTGATGTTTTTGAAAGTTAGTCCAGTTGTATCTGAACAATTAACGCCTTATTTTTACTGGAAATCAAACACACATTTCATATAAGAAAAAGGGGACTAGAAGTGGTACGATAATAATGGCCACATGTTACTATGAACTGAGTAGGAAATATAAAACTAAGAGGTGAAAAGAAGTTGGGGGTCATCTGCTCATTGTTATTTCTCATGCCACACCAATTTACACCTCTTATTTGAGTTTCAGTCGCACTCTGTGGCAAGTTTGTCAAATGTCTTCTACTAAAGCCCTAAGCTGACCAAAGTGTTGCAAGTGAATTTAGTAGACAGAAACTGAAAGAAGCTAATTGTATATCTGTGTATGTGCATGTTTGTGTGTGTGTGTGTGTGTGTGTGTGTGTGTGTGTGTGTGTGTGTGTGTGTGTGTGTATATTTGTCTTGACATCGCATGAAGTTGTAAATAAATGTTATCATCATACAAGCAGTGCCCTTCATTTCCAATCTTCCTCTAAAACATTATTATTCAGTCAAAGGAAAAATATTACCTTATATGGAAACAGGTGAGGGTTGGTGACAGGAAGGGCATCCAACTGTGGAAAAATCTGCCTCATGGAATTCTGCTTGACCAAAGCAAGCATGGAAATGGGGGGGGGGGATATTAAAATGATGATGACAATGATGATGAGTCCGTATAATTTGTTGTACAACACCAAAAACTGAGGAAGATAAATGTCAAAACTAGAAATGCCTCATTATGCATAATATTCATTATACATAAATATTACCATCCTTCATTATATATAATATTTACCATCCTTCAATGGACATCCTTCACTGTCTATTTTGCCAAGAATTGAAGATGGCAGCGAATAATCTCAGGCATATATAAATATAAAGTAACAACAAGTAGCTTGGAAAGAGACAACCAATAATTGGATTCTTCAGCTATTTTTCTTGTTTTTCTTTTTCTATGGTACAACATTGAGTAAGCATCTTTTGTTAGCAACCGGTTTAAGTAAGCTAGGAATTGACATTGTAAATATCTCTGAACAAATGAATATAGTCAATATTGTTTAGCCCAAGGCTGGCCCTCACTGAACAGGCTTATGATCAAAAGCATTCCAATTATGATCATCTTGTGTTATTTTTAAGAACTACATTATCCGTTGTGCATTTTTCTTTCAAGCTGATAGAATTTGACTAGTTGTAGCAAATAAATTTATCAGGGTATATATTAATAAAAAATATAAACTCATATGATACTGTTACAAGAAATATATGCTTTTGGCCACTGAATATTTTGGTTGAATGATAGTCCATGTTTGTGTATTTTTTATGTATGTGTGTGTGAGCGTATGTTTGTATATGTATGCACCTCTGTCTCATTGTGTGTGCATGTCTGTGTGTGTGTGAGTTTTGAAACTATGTACCATGTTTGTATGTATGGATGTGCATCTCCATATGTGTGGACAATATGATGACAAAAAACAGTCCTCCATACGCTATCAACATGCCAAAGACCACCATGGAGGAAACTTGGGTCAACTTGACATCTGCATCTTATCCAAGCACCCAAAAGACCCAACACTCAGATAAATACGGGAGTACATCCTTATAAATGAAACTTTCCCAATACTAAACAGGAAATATACATAGTAGATATTATACCTCCACACCCACAGTTTACACAGGTAGAGTAGAATAGTTAGTGGGCTGTTATGTAGATAGATGTATGTATGTGTGTGTGTGGGTATATATGTTTGTATTATATATATACGTATATATATATATATATATATATATATATATATATATATATATATATACATATATATATATATATATATATATATACATATATATATATATATATATATATATATATATATATATATATATATATATATATATATATATATATATATATATAAGTGAAATCAAAATCAAATCAAATTCACAAATTCGATGACAGGCATCCGTGCCAATGGAGCGCTGTATTTCGCTGAATTTCTTTTGAGAACCATTAGGTCTTAGCAGACACATGTGACCTTCTTCTAGCACATTAAATGTCCACTTTAGTGGTAATCGTTATATATAAACATATATACATATAAATACATATACATAAACATATATATGTATATACATATAAATACATACATATATATATATATATATATATATATATATATATATATATATATATATATGCATATACATATAAATACACACATATATATATGATTATATTATATATAAAAAAAGAGGATCAAAGGTCTTTTGCAAGCATTAAGCTCCTAAAGCTGGTTTCTTGGACTGTGTGGTGTTATTTCTTCTCTGGGTTGGATACCAGCCTATTGCAGGAACACTCATTTTTGCTGCATGGAGAGGAGCCATGTGAAATGAAGTGTTTTGGTCAAGAATATAATGCAGCACTTTGTCCAGGAATCAAAGTCACAATCTTACCATCATGAGTACAATACACCAACCAATAAACCACACATCTCCACACACATATACATATACTTATATACATATACTTATATACATATACATATATATAGATATATACAAATATATA